>NC_058080.1:628075590-628375590 GCF_014858855.1 Bufo gargarizans
TCAGAAATAAGGGTCTGGCTATGACATTGCTTAATTCCATTAGGATACGGGGGTGTATGCCATCCGGTCCTGGCGATTTGTCTATTTTAATCTTTTTAAGTCGCTGATGTACTTCTTACTGGGTCAGACAGGAATTCATCTGCTTTATACACCAATCAATGATTGTCTTTTAAAGTAGATTTAAAATGTACATTTCCTTTACTTTTACAGAGCTTAACAGGTGTATACGGAAATTTCAAAAGATGAGGCAGGAGCAGCTCGAGAGGATGAAGCAATTGAGGGCAAATCAAATGAGGAGGATGAGGGAGCAGAAGCTCCAATTCTCACATGAGATAACGGTGATGGAGATGACCAACCAAAAGGCCTTTGAGGAAGGGATCCAAGAGCTGATAGACATGAAAAGGCTTCCATAATTTTTTTCATTTTATTTTTGTACGTTACTTCTGTTATTTGTTAATAATATTTTCTTTATTTAAAGATTGTTTTCGAAAAATTTATTGACTATCTCATTTATTGTGTTTTGTTTTATTTTAACCAATGGGGTTAGAGTACGGACAATTTAGTCTGGGCCAAAGTAATAATTCATTATCATTACATACAGCAGCCGCCGTTACATGGAAACAGGGTAATAGACATGGCGCCGCTTATGGTCGCACCACTTATTCACTATGACTATTTTCTTGTGCCGGTGGTCAGGTATGTGCCACAATTCAAACCGAATACTGCGGACTGTGGCGCTCTTAGCAACACGCGTGACGGGACCAGGTCCAATCATAGACCTTGCACAACATGCATACATGTAATCAAAAACTTTGGAAATACAAGTATTTGTACTTAATGTGATCATGTCATCAAAATTAAAAAAAAATATATGAATGAAGAAAAATTGATTTTAGGTTACCGTTAGAACATTCCATTGTGTGTGGGGTATGAGCAATGGGGTATTGGCCAATGGTCATCTAAGGAGAGGTGTACCTGTGTAGTGAGGTGATGGTACGGTATGGGGTGTACATCTGGTTCGCCTCTACGCTGTGCACCCTGGGTTATGGTAAATGAACCAGCGAATACTGAAATACTGGAGGTCAATCTTTACTTCTCATAAACTGTGTGTGAGTGAGGAGGTGGGGGGGGGGACATGATGGAGGGGGGTTTAAGGTGGTGGAGGGTTTAAGGGGGGAGGTGGGGTTGGTGTGGATTTTATAGCGTTGGATATACAGTGTGTAGCACGTAAATAGAGGTGCTATGTGCTTATGAGAGACATTTGTCTGCTCTCCATACATACATGTTACAGACATTGTAGTGTGATGTAACCACCATAATTTGTGCCATAATCATTTACCGCTTCACACCCATGGTTTAAACATGGATTAATACTTATGCGGTCGCAGTGGCCACCTGCTTTGTGTGGCTGCATACACCCACGGCTAATGTGCGTGACCACCAGTAATACCGATGGTGGACATCTTAACCCATAAGATGTAGTGGTGACTTGTTAACTATAACAATACCAGCAATACGAATATTTTAGAAATAGTGTTGAATTCAAAATGCAACACATTTTTATTGCATTGCAATTCCTGCTTTGGAGATTTTGCTATAGGTGGTATTGGTAGAATTAACTAATAAAACAAATATATTACTGTATGTCAGAATAGTGCATTATAAAATTTGGATTCACAATGTGGTTACTAATGATAGAAAATATTATCACATTGTGATTAAAAATTACCACTGCAAGATTCAATATCAGTTAAAGTTCGTTAATTCTAGACCCATTCCATTAAAGACCCAGCAGCAGCAGCATCAAATATAAATCGCAATGCGATTAATATAACTTGAAGTAATCGCATTACGATTTAGCAAAATACATTAGGTTAGTATTAACGAATATGGAATATAGCATTACTTCTAAGTTGAAATCGCAATGCGATTCCTTCGAGTTATATTAATCGAATTGCGATTTCAACTTGGACCTGGTTTACTATGGTTGGCTTGGTAGAATTAGCGAATATGACGAATATATTCGTTATATTCCACAAAACGAAGATAACGAAGTATTCAGCATCTTCGTTTTAGCTCCATATTCATCAACTTCGCTAATTCTAGCAATCATAGGAAAGTTTACTATAGAGACAGCTAAGTTTAATTCGCTATGCGAAAATTACTTTGATTTTTTTAGAAAAGTTAATAGAATAATTATAATACCTGATAATTATCATAATTATTGTATTTATTTTAAAAAAATATATAATATAATCGAATAGCGAATTAAACTTAGCTGTCTCTATAGTAAACTTTGCTATATGATTGCTAGAATTAGCGAAGTTGATGGATAGGTAGGTAGCTAGCTAGAGATGGAGAATATTTCGTTATCTTCGTTTTGTGGAATATAACGAATACATTCGCCATATTCGTTTTGTGGAATATAACGAATATATTCGTCATATTCGCTAATTCTACCAAGCCAACCATGGTAAACCAGGTCCAAGTTGAAATCGCAATTCGATTAATTCAACTTATAATAATCGAATTTCGATTTTTAACTTAGCACTGCTATAGTCCATATTAGGCTAGAATTAACGAATATGGAATATAGCAGTGCTAAGTTAAAAATCGAAATTCGATTTTTATAACGTGAAATAATCGAATTGCGATTTCAACGTAATTCTCAAATCCGACAGTACATTCTAGTATATGGAGACGTTCCCATGGTGATGGGGACGCTCCATGAGCACGCAAGTCGGCAGAAGCGGCAACGGGCACTGACTGGAGCAGCCAGGAAGCCCGGAATCCAAGGGACAGGTAGAACAACTTTAGGGAAGTGGGAAAGAAAAAAATATATATATAAAAAAAAAAAACGAATATTCGAAATATCGAATTTATATCACCATATTCGAAATATTCGCGAATTAGCGAAGTGCCGATATTCGCGAAAAAAATTCGCTATTCGAATATTCGCGCTCAACACTATTCTTTAACTCCACTTAATCACATGCTACTTAGACAACCAAGAGATGTTAGGCTAGGGTGTAAAACAATATGTGTGTACATAGATAGAGAACCTAAAAAGTCACACACATATATATATTTGATAATGCTTTATTAGTAGAAAAACACAATAATTATTACATATATGGCGGTTTCAATTAATGGTAAAAAGTGCAGGAGTATAAAGTGACAAGTGCATGGAGCCACCCAACCAATCCAAAAAATTGATATATCTGATAGGTAAGATGGTACAAAAGGTAATAGGACGATTAAGAGCAAATGCAATAAATGGTATGAGTCCCAATAGTACTTGCAAAAAAGCACAACGTCCTTATTACACTACCAAGGGTCACTGGTATATAAGCGGAAAGACAATAAGTCCACACTTATAGTGTGCAGAGCGGTGAGCAGTAAAAAATGAACACCAATAAACCAATGCTAATCCGCCTGCAGACAACAGTTCAATAGAACCGACCGTGGTAACCTATACTGACCAGAGAGGATAGTGTGATGGCTCCTTACCCGACGCGCGTTTCGCCTTGCTTCTTCAGGGGGCGTATGGTTTCTCCTGGTGATAAGCTGGTATAAATACCTGTGTGAGTCTAAACAGTCCCACTCCCATCCGGGAACCTCCCACCGAGATAACCAATGGAAGCTAGTGCAGACCGGGAGACCTCCCAGGCAATCTTACAGGTGTTCACAATGAACGCCGAACCCGGAAGTGTCTCGCGATCCACACATAGCGAGAGGAGCATGCGCAGAGCGCCGCTGCCGGGGAAAGAACCTCTGCGCATGCGCGCATTCATCCGAGCAGGGACGCGACCACAAGACGTCACACCCCAAGTCTCGGAGATCTCGCGGGAATACAAGCGCAGAGTCGGACTTCCCTCGTAGTGCGCTATCTATCCCCAAACCTAGCGCATGCGCTGCAAGGATCAAAAGGGTCCATAGTGAATCTCACATGTGACAGTGATCACATGACTCAGAAGATCACGGCCTACAAGGTGGGTCGAGGTACTAGTCAGTCACAAGTCATGTGATATGTCCACATGGAAACAACGATGTCATGATACATCAATCATAATGCCATAATAATTGTTTGAATGATTCTGTGTGTACACATCCAATTGGGCCAATAGAAACCAACCACAAAATAATGTAGCTAAAAAGGGCTGAGTTGGAAGCCCTGTTGATGACGGGGGTGGATGCTGGAGTTCTATCTGCACAGCAGTGTTCCCACCTCTTGCCCGCCCACCCAGTGATTCCGACATTGTATTTTCTCCCCAAGGTGCATAAGGCCCTGTCGAACCCACCCGGGAGACGATCGTCTCTGGAACTAACGGGATGATCGACCCCATATGCAGATACGTCGAACACTTCTTACATCCTTTGGTGGAGGAACTCCCTTCATACTTAAAAGACACGATGGATGTGCTGAAGAAGGTCGAAAGTATCCACTTGGAACCGGACATGCTGATTGCCACCTGCGATGTCGAATCGCTTTACACCTCGATCCGACACCAGGATGGACTGGAGGCGACACAATTTTTTCTGCAGACAACAAATTGGGGTAAGGATAAGTGTAAATTCATACTGTCCTTGTTGGAGTTTTTGCTGACCCACAATTTCTTCACGTTTGGGGGCTCCTTCTACCTACAGCTCCAGGGAACAGCGATGGGGGCCTCTTGTGCGCCCTCATATGCAAATCTGTTCCTGGGGCTGTGGGAGAGGGAGATCCTCCAGACCGATCCCCTGCCAATGATGAGTAAGGTCCTATTTTGGGGACGTTACATCGACGATGTGCTCATCATTTGGCAGGGGACCGAGGAAGAATTTGGGCTTCTTATTCAGGAGCTCAATATGAATAACAAAAACATTAAACTCACATTCAAGGTGGGTCGGACCAACATGGAATTCCTGGATGTGGTCTTCCGGGTGGATTCACAGGGCCTCCTGGAGACGGACCTCTATAGAAAGGAGACATCGTTTAACTCTCTTCTCAATGCACAATCAGCACATCCCAACAGCCTCATCAGAAGCATACCAGTGGGTCAATTTCTTCGGGCGAGGAGGGTATGCTCGTCAGACTCCGCCTTTGAAGTACAAGCAGAGGATCTGCGACATAGATTCCAGCAACGTGGCTATGGTAAGAAATGCATTGATCGGGCATACTTGAGAGCTAGATCAGAAAAGAGGTTGGATCTCCTGTTTAAGAAGAAAGTAAGACAGGATTCTGTGGACGAGATCCGTTTGATTACCAACTATCACAAACAATGGAGAGAGGTACGGGCAGTACTAACCAAGTATTGGGGTGTGTTACGTCTGGACCCTCAGCTACAAACCTGGGTTCCCCCATATCCGCGCATCACTTACCGAAGAGCCAGAAACATCAGGGACCATCTGGTTCGGAGCCATTATTTGCAGAAGGCTCCGGGCCTCTTTGGTACAAAAGGTGCACCTTGGGGGAGCCGAGCATGCGGCAAGTGTGTGGGCTGTGCAAATATGGACAGAGCCACACACTTTTGGGACTCAGGTCACAAAAGGGAATACGTGATCACACACCCAATAACATGTACCACAGTAGGGGTCATTTATTGGGCAATTTGCCCTTGTGACCGCATATACGTGGGTTTAACATCCAGAGAGCTTAGGCGGAGAGTCAGGGAGCATGTTCTTTCCATCGAGGCTGCCAAGGAGGAACAGGACACATTGCAACTCAAGACATTGGCTAGGCACTTCAAGGAATGCCATGACTGTGACGGCACCCTTCTCAGAGTTAGGGGGATTGACAGAGTCATCGTGTCCCCCAGGGGTGGTGATTGGAAGAAGGTATTAGGTCAAAAAGAAACCAGGTGGATCTACACCCTGAATACCAACGTCCCACTGGGTCTCAATGAGGGCAATAGTTTTGTCCCCTTTCTGTGAGGCACCCTGGGACTATCTGGTCTCTGTTCTGACTGTCTTGTTTTTGACTGTTCTTCCTTGGCAATATCCCCCTCTCTCTTCCTCTCTCCCTCTCCCCAGCCTTGATACATAGATGTGACAATTTCCTCATCAACTTCTTTGTAGCGTCTTCCTCTGACCCGGTATCCCTCGGTACCGACTGTTTTTAGCAGTTACTAATTTTTAACTCGATTATCATTAATTGTTGTTTTCATGTCTTTTTAACTGCTTTTTGTACTAATTGTGCTTGGTTCTCCTGGTTTCTTCTCATGTATGTGAGCCTTTGTCTCTTTAGATTTGCGTGGATCAGTTGATGTCTATTGGCCATGCTCGTAAAGCTCTGCATCGTTGGAATTAGACACACTGTCAGCTGAAAACTCGCCCACTTTGGATCTTAACTCCTCCTCTCACCACCTTCGGTCTAACTTGATCTTGTTGGACTCTTGATATATCCTCAATCCATTAGGCTGCTAGTACTGAGGGGGATTTTTCAACTGGAGGGTTACATATAGGGTTGTATGTCTTGCAGCCCACCCTCAATCTCTTAGAAAATATTGTGTTGTGTGCACTTTCTAGAAATGTTATCTCTGGGTCACATGTTGCGGACCTGGGCCAATATTGTCCATTCACATGCTATGCACATATACAATATTTATGTTATTTTATTCTCTTTCACTTCTTACCTGCATGCCACTCCTCTCACGTTTCACTCCCTCACTTGCACCCATTCCTTGCACTGTGCACGTTAATTTGTTTTAGCTTATTTAGCCTTAAGTGATGCCATCAATTTTTATCCTTAATTTTCACAATATTGTGTCGACTGGTGTGGTGCTATTGGATTTATTATCCACTGCACCTTACACTTTCTAGGCAAAAAACTTTTACAAATGGAGTATACGATGACTTTCGTCTCGTATTAGGGACCCCCTTTTTAGCTACATTATTTTGTGGTTGGTTTCTATTGGCCCAATTGGATGTGTACACACAGAATCATTCAAACAATTATTATGGCATTATGATTGATGTATCATGACATCGTTGTTTCCATGTGGACATATCACATGACTTGTGACTGACTAGTACCTCGACCCACCTTGTAGGCCGTGATCTTCTGAGTCATGTGATCACTGTCACACGTGAGATTCACTATGGACCCTTTTGGTCCTTGCAGCGCATGCGCTAGGTTTGGGGATAGATAGCGCACTACGAGGGAAGTCCGACTCTGCGCTTGTATTCCCGCGAGATCTCCGAGACTTGGGGTGTGACGTCTTGTGGTCGCGTCCCTGCTCGGATGAATGCGCGCATGCGCAGAGGTTCTTTCCCCGGCAGCGGCGCTCTGCGCATGCTCCTCTCGCTATGTGTGGATCGCGAGACACTTCCGGGTTCGGCGTTCATTGTGAACACCTGTAAGATTGCCTGGGAGGTCTCCCGGTCTGCACTAGCTTCCATTGGTTATCTCGGTGGGAGGTTCCCGGATGGGAGTGGGACTGTTTAGACTCACACAGGTATTTATACCAGCTTATCACCAGGAGAAACCATACGCCCCCTGAAGAAGCAAGGCGAAACGCGCGTCGGGTAAGGAGCCATCACACTATCCTCTCTGGTCAGTATAGGTTACCACGGTCGGTTCTATTGAACTGTTGTCTGCAGGCGGATTAGCATTGGTTTATTGGTGTTCATTTTTTACTGCTCACGGCTCTGCACACTATAAGTGTGGACTTATTGTCTTTCTGCTTATATACCAGTGACCCTTGGTAGTGTAATAAGGACGTTGTGCTTTTTTGCAAGTACTATTGGGACTCATACCATTTATTGCATTTGCTCTTAATCGTCCTATTACCTTTTGTACCATCTTATCTATCAGATATATCAATTTTTTGGATTGGTTGGGCTCCATGCACTTGTCACTTTATACTCCTGCACTTTTTACCATTAATTGAAACCGCCATATATGTAATAATTATTGTGTTTTTCTACTAATAAAGCATTATCAAATATATATATGTGTGTCACATGCTACTTAGAGTAGCAAGCTAAGCAGAGCTTCTACCTACATACAAAATTAACAGAGCTGAACAGACTCCATGGACTATAATAGGTTATGATCAGGATGCTGCCTCTTTACAGGACAAAAAAAGTCTTGCATTTCCAGTCTGTGACAGTGGCCAGAATGCAGATGTGAATGGATAGCATTAGGCTACTTTCACATTGGCTTTTTGGCTTTCCGTTTGTGAGATCCGTTCAGGGCTCTCACAAGCGGTCAAAAACAGATCAGTTTGGCATTAATGCATTCTGAGCGGATAAGGATCCACTCAGAATGCATCAGTTTGCCTCCGTTCCGTCTCCATTTCGCTCTGGATGCGGACACCAAAATGCTGCTTGCAGCGTTTTGGTGTCCATCTGACGAAACTGAGCGGATACGTTCTGACACACAATGTAAGTCAATGGGGACTAATCCGTCTTGGCTATGTTAAAGATAATAGAAACAGATCCGTTCTGAATGGATCCAGACGTTTGTATTATTTGAATGGATCCGTCTGTGCAGATCCATGATGGATCTGCACCAAACGCGAGTGTGAAAGCAGCCTTAGATCGAAGTGTAGCATCAGATGCATGTTTAACACATAAATACAATGCCAGAACCAAGTTCACTCCATAAACACAGCACCAGAACCAAGCCCATAAGTCAAATACAGCACCAGAAGCAACTATATAAATACAGCACCAGAACCATGTCCATAACAGAAATACCAAAGTAATCCCAGCAGGCGTGTTGCTCTCAGCAAGGTATATTCTTTATTTTCATATCCAAGAAGAAAATTTTACAGGACGCGTTTCGGCCCGTCCAGCCTAAATTAAGAAAGGCTGGACAGGCCGAAACATGTCCTGTAAAGTATTCGTATTGGATATGAAAATAAAGAATATATCTTGCTGAGAGCAACACACCTGCTGGGATTACTTTGACATTGAGTGTGGGGATCGCCCCTTCCTGCGAAGAGCGACATACGGATCGTGAGAGCAAATCATAACAGAAATACCACACCAGAACCGAACACCAGAACAGAAGTTCAGTGCATGAATACAGTACCGGAAGCTTGGCTATAACAAAAATACAGCACAAGGACCAAGTTCACTACATAAATACAGCACCAGAATTAAGCCCATAAGTCAAATACAGCTTCATAACCAAGTTCACTACAAAAATTAGCCACCCAAACTAAGCCAATAAGTGAAATACAGTAGCCGAACCAAACCCAGAAGTCAAATAGTGCATGAGAACTAAGCCCATACATACAGCTCCAGAACCATGTGTAGTACATACTGTATATACATCACCAGATTAAAAAGGTTCAATAAAAATACTATTTGAGTAGTCAGTAGAGATGGCCTTGCGGTTCAGCCAGCGGTCATTTTGAGGCGAACTTTGCTCATTTGTGATTAGCCAAACATGCAAACATATGGCGATATTCGCACGCGCCATATTTTTTGCATAGCGCCGAACTTTGACCAATGACTCATCCATCATGTGGGACAGGATAGCCAATTGAGACGTTTCATCACATGGACACAACTTCTACCCTATAAATAAACCCGATCCGGCTGCCATTTTACATTCAGTCTTTTGCCAGTGTAGGGAGAGGTTGCTGGGTGGAGCAGGGGCAGACTGTTAGGGACACCAAACGCTAGCTAATATGGCCACAAAAGTCTTTTTAAGGACTGGTATAGGTGTGCTATTGATAGGCGTGACATACTGATGGTGTGATATACAAACCGGATTCCCAAAAAGTTGGAACACTATACAAATTGTGAATAAATACTGAATGCAATGATGTGGAGGGGCCAACTTCTAATATTTTATTCGGAATAAAACATAAATCACGGAACAAAAGTTTAAACTGAGAAAATGTACCATTTTAAGGGAAAAATATGTTGAATCAGAAAAATATGTTGAATGTCAACAAATCCCCAAAAAGTTGGGACAATGTCATTTTCACCACTGTGTGGCATCTCCCCTTCTTCTTACAACACTCAACAGACGTCTGGGGACCGAGGAGACCAGTTTCTCAAGTTTAGAAATAGGAATTCTCTCCCATTCCTGTCTAATACAGGCCTCTAACTGTTCAATCGTCTTGGGTAGAGTTGAGCGAACACCTGGATGTTCGGGTTCGAGAAGTTCGGCCGAACATCCCGGAAATGTTCGGGTTCGGGATCCGAACCCGATCCGAACTTCGTCCCGAACCCGAACCCCATTGAAGTCAATGGGGACCCGAACTTTTCGGCACTAAAAAGGCTGTAAAACAGCCCAGGAAAGAGCTAGAGGGCTGCAAAAGGCAGCAACATGTAGGTAAATCCCCTGCAAACAAATGTGGATAGGGAAATGAATTAAAATAAAAATTAAATAAATAAAAATTAACCAAAATCAATTGGAGAGAGGTTCCATAGCAGAGAATCTGGCTTCCCGTCACCCACCACTGGAACAATTCTAGTAAGAAGCAGGGCGGCAATACCAGAGGGTTAGACGGATCGTTAGTGATAGGGATATGTGTCAAACAAGATTAGACGATATGACCAATAAATTTAGAGAGCGAGGCTACCCCCCTGATCTATTGAAAATACAGCGTAATAAAGCTGAGATTACACCACCAGATAGAACTAAGAAAGAAACAAGGATCCCCTTAGTGATTAAATACCATCCCTGGTCCCAGCGCCTTAGGACTATTGTTAATCAACATTGGCACACATTATCTAAGTCCTATCCACGGATAGGAGAGTTCCAGAGGCCACCCATGATATGCTATAAACGGGCAGAAAATATTAGGGATAAAATAGTCCGGGCGGATGTGGGAAGTAATAAAATAGAAAGAGGACAGAGTACTTTATCTACACCTAGACGGGGCACTTTTCCTTGTTTAAACTGTGTCAATTGTTCCAGCGTTATAAAGGGTTCATGTTTCTCCCACCCTCACTCAGGTGAAAATATTCCAATAAGGGGCACGTTCACTTGTGATAGTAGATTTGTGGTTTACATTCTTAAATGTCCATGTGGATTACTATATGTGGGGGAAACCTCAATGAGAATGAAGGACAGACTAAGTAAACACAAATCTACTATCCGTAAACAGAATTTATTACTCCCAATACCCCTTCATTTTTATGATAAAAAACACAACATCTCGCAGTTGAGGTATCAGATTATTGAAGGTGTATCATTACCCCGTCGAGGGGGTGACAGAAATAAATTGTTATTGAAAAGGGAGGCTTACTGGATCCATCGTCTTCAGACAATGGAGCCCAGGGGCCTCAATCGTGAGTACAATGTGTCCTGCTTCCTATAAGGCATTCGGCCTTATGCAATCTGATAAATATATTTCTTTTTTTCTTCAGCGTGATTAATCACTGCAAGAATGGACTATGTGACTGAAAATCTTCGCCAGTATAGAGTGGATATGTTTTTTGCGAATTTTCAATTGCGAATTTTCAGTTGCGAATTTTTAGTTGCGAATTTTCAATTGCGAATTTTCAATTTTCAATTGCGAATTTTCAGTTGCGAATTTTCAATTGCGAATTTTTCAATGCGAATTTTTCATTGCGATTATTTGATATGCGAATTTTATTTAATGAGGGAGGCGGAGCTTCTTTGATGATGTCAGTTCCTTTGTGTTTCATTTATGTATAAATAGCTGGAGTGTAAGATGTTTTATGCAGTCTGATGAAAGCACATCTGTGCTGAAACGCGTCACTATGCCATTTTGAATATGTGACTGAATAAATCTACATTGTGATCTACATCAGCGAAGTGCCGGTCCTTTCCTTTGAAACCACCACTGGAACAGTCCATTCTCAGATATTTAGGCCCCGGCACCCAGGCAGAGGAGAGAGGTCCCGTAACAGAGAATCTGTCTTCATGTCAGCAGAGAATTAGTCTGCATGTCATAGCAGAGAATGAGGCTTCACGTCAGCCACCACTGCAACAGTCCATTGGCATATATTTAGGCCCAGCACCCAGGCAGAGGAGGGAGGTCCCGTAACAGAGAATCTGTCTTCATGTCAGCAGAGAATTAGTCTGCATGTCATAGCAGAGAATGAGGCTTCACGTCAGCCACCACTGCAACAGTCCATTGGCATATATTTAGGCCCAGCACACACACAGGCAGAGGAGAGAGGTCCCGTAACAGAGAATCTGGCTTCATGTCAGCAGAGAATCAGTCTGCATGTCATAGCAGAGAATGAGGCTTCACGTCAGCCACCACTGCAACAGTCCATTGGCATATATTTAGGCCCAGCACACACACAGGCAGAGGAGAGAGGTCCCGTAACAGAGGATCTGGCTTCATGTCAGCAGAGAATCAGTCTGCATGTCATAGCAGAGAATCAGGCTTCACGTCAGCCACCACTGCAACAGTCCATTGTCATAAATTTAGGCCCAGCACCCAGGCAGAGGAGAGAGGTCCCGTAACAGACAATCTGGCTTCATGTCAGCAGAGAATCAGTCTGCATGTCATAGCAGAGAATGAGGCTTCACGTCAGCCACCACTGCAACAGTCCATTGGCATATATTTAGGCCCAGCACACACACAGGCAGAGGAGAGAGGTCCCGTAACAGAGAATCTGGCTTCATGTCAGCAGAGAATCAGTCTGCATGTCATAGCAGAGAATGAGGCTTCACGTCAGCCACCACTGCAACAGTCCATTGGCATATATTTAGGCCCAGCACACACACAGGCAGAGGAGAGAGGTCCCGTAACAGACAATCTGGCTTCATGTCAGCAGAGAATCAGTCTGCATGTCATAGCAGAGAATGAGGCTTCACGTCACCCACCACTGCAACAGTCCATTGGCATATATTTAGGCCTAGCACACAGGCAGAGCAGAGAGGTCCCGTAACAGACAATCTGGCTTCATGACAGCAGAGAATCAGTCTGCATGTCATAGCAGAGAATGAGGCTTCACGTCACCCACCACTGCAACAGTCCATTGGCATATATTTAGGCCTAGCACACAGGCAGAGCAGAGAGGTCCCGTAACAGACGATCTGGCTTCATGTCAGCAGAGAATCAGTCTGCATGTCATAGCAGAGAATGAGGCTTCACGTCAGCCACCACTGCAACAGTCCATTGGCATATATTTAGGCCTAGCACACAGGCAGAGGAGAGAGGTCCCGTAACAGACAATCTGGCTTCATGTCAGCAGAGAATTAGTCTGCATGTCATAGCAGAGAATGAGGCTTCACGTCAGCCACCACTGCAACAGTCCATTGGCATATATTTAGGCCCAGCACCCAGGCAGAGGAGGGAGGTCCCGTAACAGAGAATCTGTCTTCATGTCAGCAGAGAATTAGTCTGCATGTCATAGCAGAGAATGAGGCTTCACGTCAGCCACCACTGCAACAGTCCATTGGCATATATTTAGGCCCAGCACACACACAGGCAGAGGAGAGAGGTCCCGTAACAGAGAATCTGGCTTCATGTCAGCAGAGAATCAGTCTGCATGTCATAGCAGAGAATGAGGCTTCACGTCAGCCACCACTGCAACAGTCCATTGGCATATATTTAGGCCCAGCACACACACAGGCAGAGGAGAGAGGTCCCGTAACAGAGGATCTGGCTTCATGTCAGCAGAGAATCAGTCTGCATGTCATAGCAGAGAATCAGGCTTCACGTCAGCCACCACTGCAACAGTCCATTGTCATAAATTTAGGCCCAGCACCCAGGCAGAGGAGAGAGGTCCCGTAACAGACAATCTGGCTTCATGTCAGCAGAGAATCAGTCTGCATGTCATAGCAGAGAATGAGGCTTCACGTCAGCCACCACTGCAACAGTCCATTGGCATATATTTAGGCCCAGCACACACACAGGCAGAGGAGAGAGGTCCCGTAACAGAGAATCTGGCTTCATGTCAGCAGAGAATCAGTCTGCATGTCATAGCAGAGAATGAGGCTTCACGTCAGCCACCACTGCAACAGTCCATTGGCATATATTTAGGCCCAGCACACACACAGGCAGAGGAGAGAGGTCCCGTAACAGAGGATCTGGCTTCATGTCAGCAGAGAATCAGTCTGCATGTCATAGCAGAGAATGAGGCTTCACGTCACCCACCACTGCAACAGTCCATTGGCATATATTTAGGCCTAGCACACAGGCAGAGCAGAGAGGTCCCGTAACAGACAATCTGGCTTCATGTCAGCAGAGAATCAGTCTGCATGTCATAGCAGAGAATGAGGCTTCACGTCACCCACCACTGCAACAGTCCATTGGCATATATTTAGGCCTAGCACACAGGCAGAGGAGAGGTTCATTCAACTTTGGGTAGCCTCGCAATATAATGGTAAAATGAAAATAAAAATAGGATTGAATGAGGAAGTGCCCTGGAGTCCAATAATATATGGTTATGGGGAGGTAGTTAATGTCTAATCTGGACAAGGGACGGACAGGTCCTGTGGGATCCATGCCTGGTTCATTTTTATGAACGTCAGCTTGTCCACATTGGCTGTAGACAGGCGGCTGCGTTTGTCTGTAATGACGCCCCCTGCCGTGCTGAATACACGTTCAGACAAAACGCTGGCTGCCGGGCAGGCCAGCACCTCCAAGGCATAAAAGGCTAGCTCTGGCCACGTGGACAATTTAGAGACCCAGAAGTTGAATGGGGCCGAACCATCAGTCAGTACGTGGAGGGGTGTGCACACGTACTGTTCCACCATGTTAGTGAAATGTTGCCTCCTGCTAACACGTTGCGTATCAGGTGGTGGTGCAGTTAGCTGTGGCGTGTTGACAAAAGTTTTCCACATCTCTGCCATGCTAACCCTGCCCTCAGAGGAGCTGGCCGTGACACAGCTGCCTTGGCGACCTCTTGCTCCTCCTCTGCCTTGGCCTTGGGCTTCCACTTGTTCCCCTGTGACATTTGGGAATGCTCTCAGTAGCGCGTCTACCAACGTGCGCTTGTACTCGCGCATCTTCCTATCACGCTCCAGTGCAGGAAGTAAGGTGGGCACATTGTCTTTGTAGCGTGGATCCAGCAGGGTGGCAACCCAGTAGTCCGCACAGGTTAAAATGTGGGCAACTCTGCTGTCGTTGCGCAGGCACTGCAGCATGTAGTCGCTCATGTGTGCCAGGCTGCCCAGGGGTAAGGACAAGCTGTCCTCTGTGGGAGGCGTATCGTCATCGTCCTGCCTTTCCCCCCAGCCACGCACCAGTGATGGACCCGAGCTGCGTTGGGTGCCACCCCGCTGTGACCATGCTTCATCCTCATCCTCCTCCACCTCCTCCTCATCCTCGTCCTCCTCGTCCTCCAGTAGTGGGCCCTGGCTGGCCACATTTGTACCTGGCCTCTGCTGTTGCCAAAAACCTCCCTCTGAGTCACTTCGAAGAGACTGGCCTGAAAGTGCTAAAAATGACCCCTCTTCCTCCTCCTCCTCCTCCTCCTCCTGGGCCACCTCCTCTTCCATCATCGCCCTAAGTGTTTTCTCAAGGAGACATAGAAGTGGTATTGTAACGCTGATAACGGTGTCATCGCCACTGGCCATGTTGGTGGAGTACTCGAAACAGCGCAACAGGGCACACAGGTCTCGCATGGAGGCCCAGTCATTGGTGGTGAAGTGGTGCTGTTCTGTAGTGCGACTGACCCGTGCGTGCTGCAGCTGAAACTCCACTATGGCCTGCTGCTGCTCGCACAGTCTGTCCAGCATGTGCAAGGTGGAGTTCCACCTGGTGGGCACGTCGCATATGAGGCGGTGAGCGGGAAGGCCGAAGTTACGCTGTAGCGCAGACAGGCGAGCAGCAGCAGGATGTGAACGCCGGAAGCGCGAACAGACGGCCCGCACTTTATGCAGCAGCTCTGACATGTCGGGGTAGTTGTGAATGAACTTCTGCACCACCAAATTCAGCACATGCGCCAAGCAAGGGATGTGCGTCAAATTGGCTAGTCCCAGAGCTGCAACGAGATTTCGCCCATTATCACACACCACCAGGCCGGGCTTGAGGCTCACCGGCAGCAACCACTCGTCGGTCTGTTGTTCAATACCTCGCCACAACTCCTGTGCGGTGTGGGGCCTGTCCCCCAAACATATGAGTTTCAGAATGGCCTGCTGACGTTTACCCCGGGCTGTGCTGAAGTTGGTGGTGAAGGTGTGTGGCTGACTGGATGAGCAGGTGGAAGAAGAGGAGGAGGAAGCCGAGAAGGAGGAGGTGGCAACAGGAGGCAAAGAATGTTGCCCTGCGATCCTTGGCGGCGGAAGGACGTGCGCCAAACAGCTCTCCGCCTGGGGCCCAGCTGCCACTACATTTACCCAGTGTGCAGTTAGGGAGATATAGCGTCCCTGGCCGTGCTTACTGGTCCACGTATCTGTGGTTAGGTGGACCTTGCTACAGATGGCGTTGCGCAGTGCACACTTGATTTTATCGGATACTTGGTTGTGCAGGGAAGGCACGGCTCTCTTGGAGAAGTAGTGCCGGCTGGGAACAACATACTGTGGGACAGCAAGCGACATGAGCTGTTTGAAGCTGTCTGTGTCCACCAGCCTAAATGACAGCATTTCATAGGCCAGTAGTTTAGAAATGCTGGCATTCAGGGCCAGGGATCGAGGGTGGCTAGGTGGGAATTTACGCTTTCTATCAAATGTTTGTGAGATGGAGAGCTGAACGCTGGCGTGTGACATGGTTGAGACGCTTGGTGACGGAGGTGGTGGTGGTGGTGTTGGTGGTACATCCCCTGTTTGCTGGGCGGCAGGTGCCAACGTTCCTCCAGAGGCGGAGGAAGAGGCCGAGGCGGCAGCAGCAGAATAGGCCGAGGCGGCAGCAGCAGAAGAGGTAGCAGGGGGAGCCTGAGTGACTTCCTTGGTTTTAAGGTGTTTACTCCACTGCAGTTCATGCTTTGCATGCAGGTGCCTGGTCATGCAGGTTGTGCTCAGGTTCAGAACGTTAATGCCTCGCTTCAGGCTCTGATGGCACAGCGTGCAAACCACTCGGGTCTTGTCGTCAGCACATTGTTTGAAGAAGTGCCATGCCAGGGAACTCCTTGAAGCTGCCTTTGGGGTGCTCGGTCCCAGATGGCGGCGGTCAGTAGCAGGCGGAGTCTCTTGGCGGCGGGTGTTCTGCTTTTGCCCACTGCTCCCTCTTTTGCTACGCTGTTGGCTCGGTCTCACCACTGCCTCTTCCTCCAAACTGTGAAAGTCAGTGGCACGACCTTCATTCCATGTGGGGTCTAGGACCTCATCGTCCCCTGCATCGTCTTCCACCCAGTCTTGTTCCCTATCCTCCTGTTCAGTCTGCACACTGCAGAAAGACGCAGCAGTTGGCACCTGTGTTTCGTCATCATCAGAGACATGCTGAGGTGGTATTCCCATGTCCTCATCATCAGGAAACATAAGTGGTTGTGCGTCAGTGCATTCTATGTCTTTCACCGCTGGGGAAGGGCTAGGTGGATGCCCTTGGGAAACCCTGCCAGCGGAGTCTTCAAACAGCATAAGAGACTGCTGCATAACTTGAGGCTGAGACAGTTTCCCTGGTATGCATGGGGGTGATGTGACAGACTGATGGGGTTGGTTTTCAGGCGCCATCTGTGCGCTTTCTGCAGAAGACTGCGTGGGAGATAATGTGAACGTGCTGGATCCACTGTCGGCCACCCAATTGACTAATGCCTGTACCTGCTCAGGCCTTACCATCCTTAGAACGGCATTGGGCCCCACCATATATCGCTGTAAATTCTGGCGGCTACTGGGACCTGAGGTAGTTGGTACACTAGGACGTGTGGATGTGGCAGAACGGCCACGTCCTCTCCCAGCACCAGAGGGTCCACTAACACCACCACGACCATGTCCACGTCCGCGTCCCTTACTAGATGTTTTTCTCATTGTTATGGTTCACCACAACAACAAATATATTATTTGGCCCAATGTATTGTATTCAAATTCAGCGGGATATAAATTTGAGGCCTAGTATTTAGGCGCTGGGTGACCGGTATGGATTTAGTGACAGAATTAGACTTGGAAATGCACAGAAGCGTGTGTGTGTGAAGTTATTCTGAATGACCCAATGTGCACCTTGAATATTATATACCCTTTTAGGGATAGATTTCAAATAGCTCTGATATAGCAGAAACCACTAAATTATGAAATTGCTAAATTGGGAATTGTATTTCAACCCAGAACAAGAAATGTGCTTGAACGGACACTAAATAACTCGCCCAGCTACAGCACTAACGAGAGATTTAGCAGGATATAAATTTGAGGCCTAGTATTTAGGCGCTGGGTGACAGGTATGGGTTTAGTGACAGAATTAGACTTAGAAATACACAGTAGCGGGTGTGTGTGAAGTTATTCTGAATGACCCAATGTGCACCTTGAATATTATATACCCTTTTAGGGATAGATTTCAAATAGCTCTGATATAGCAGAAACCACTAAATTATGAAATTGCTAAATTGGGAATTGTATTTCAACCCAGAACAAAAAATGTGCTTTGACGGACACTAAATAACTTCCCAGCCACAACAGGACAGCGTTAACGAGAGATTTAGCAGGATATAAATTTGAGGCCTAGTATTTAGGCGCTGGGTGACAGGTATGGGTTTAGTGACAGAATTAGACTTGGAAATACACAGTAGCGGGTGTGTGTGAAGTTATTCTGAATGACCCAATGTGCACCTTGAATATTATATACCCTTTTAGGGATAGATTTCAAATAGCTCTGATATAGCAGAAACCACTAAATTATGAAATTGCTAAATTGGGAATTGTATTTCAACCCAGAACAAGAAATGTGCTTGAACGGACACTAAATAACTCGCCCAGCTACAGCACTAAGGACAGATTTAGCTGGATATAAATTTGAGGCCTAGTATTTAGGCGCTGGGTGACAGGTATGGGTTTAGTGACAGAATTAGACTTGGAAATGCACAGTAGCAGGTGTGTGAAGTTATTCTGAATGTCCCTATGTGCACCTTCAATATGATCTACCCTTTTAGGGATAGATTTCAAATAGCTCTGATATAGCAGAAACCACTAAATTATGAAATTGCTAAATTGGGAATTGTATTTCAACCCAGAACAAGAAATGTGCTTGAACGGACACTAAATAACTCGCCCAGCTACAGCACTAACGAGAGATTTAGCAGGATATAAATTTGAGGCCTAGTATTTAGGCGCTGGGTGACAGGTATGGGTTTAGTGACAGAATTAGACTTGGAAATACACAGTAGCGGGTGTGTGTGAAGTTATTCTGAATGACCCAATGTGCACCTTGAATATTATATACCCTTTTAGGGATAGATTTCAAATAGCTCTGATATAGCAGAAACCACTAAATTATGAAATTGCTAAATTGGGAATTGTATTTCAACCCAGAACAAGAAATGTGCTTGAACGGACACTAAATAACTCGCCCAGCTACAGCACTAACGAGAGATTTAGCAGGATATAAATTTGAGGCCTAGTATTTAGGCGCTGGGTGACAGGTATGGGTTTAGTGACAGAATTAGACTTGGAAATACACAGTAGCGGGTGTGTGTGAAGTTATTCTGAATGACCCAATGTGCACCTTGAATATTATATACCCTTTTAGGGATAGATTTCAAATAGCTCTGATATAGCAGAAACCACTAAATTATGAAATTGCTAAATTGGGAATTGTATTTCAACCCAGAACAAGAAATGTGCTTGAACGGACACTAAATAACTCGCCCAGCTACAGCACTAAGGACAGATTTAGCTGGATATAAATTTGAGGCCTAGTATTTAGGCGCTGGGTGACAGGTATGGGTTTAGTGACAGAATTAGACTTGGAAATGCACAGTAGCGGTGTGTGTGAAGTTATTCTGAATGTCCCTATGTGCACCTTCAATATGATCTACCCTTTTAGGGATAGATTTCAAATAGCTCTGATATAGCAGAAACCACTAAATTATGAAATTGCTAAATTGGGAATTGTATTTCAACCCAGAACAAGAAATGTGCTTGAACGGACACTAAATAACTCGCCCAGCTACAGCACTAACGAGAGATTTAGCAGGATATAAATTTGAGGCCTAGTATTTAGGCGCTGGGTGACAGGTATGGGTTTAGTGACAGAATTAGACTTGGAAATACACAGTAGCGGGTGTGTGTGAAGTTATTCTGAATGACCCAATGTGCACCTTGAATATTATATACCCTTTTAGGGATAGATTTCAAATAGCTCTGATATAGCAGAAACCACTAAATTATGAAATTGCTAAATTGGGAATTGTATTTCAACCCAGAACAAGAAATGTGCTTGAACGGACACTAAATAACTCGCCCAGCTACAGCACTAACGAGAGATTTAGCAGGATATAAATTTGAGGCCTAGTATTTAGGCGCTGGGTGACAGGTATGGGTTTAGTGACAGAATTAGACTTAGAAATACACAGTAGCGGGTGTGTGTGAAGTTATTCTGAATGACCCAATGTGCACCTTGAATATTATATACCCTTTTAGGGATAGATTTCAAATAGCTCTGATATAGCAGAAACCACTAAATTATGAAATTGCTAAATTGGGAATTGTATTTCAACCCAGAACAAGAAATGTGCTTGACGGACACTAAATAACTTCCCAGCCACAACAGGACAGCGTAACGAGAGATTTAGCAGGATATAAATTTGAGGCCTAGTATTTAGGCGCTGGGTGACAGGTATGGGTTTAGTGACAGAATTAGACTTGGAAATACACAGTAGCGGGTGTGTGTGAAGTTATTCTGAATGACCCAATGTGCACCTTGAATATTATATACCCTTTTAGGGATAGATTTCAAATAGCTCTGATATAGCAGAAACCACTAAATTATGAAATTGCTAAATTGGGAATTGTATTTCAACCCAGAACAAAAATGTGCTTTGACGGACACTAAATAACTTCCCAGCCACAACAGGACAGCGTTAACGAGAGATTTAGCAGGATATAAATTTGAGGCCTAGTATTTAGGCGCTGGGTGACAGGTATGGGTTTAGTGACAGAATTAGACTTGGAAATACACAGTAGCGGGTGTGTGTGAAGTTATTCTGAATGACCCAATGTGCACCTTGAATATTATATACCCTTTTAGGGATAGATTTCAAATAGCTCTGATATAGCAGAAACCACTAAATTATGAAATTGCTAAATTGGGAATTGTATTTCAACCCAGAACAAGAAATGTGCTTGAACGGACACTAAATAACTCACCCAGCTACAGCACTAACGAGAGATTTAGCAGGATATAAATTTGAGGCCTAGTATTTAGGCGCTGGGTGACAGGTATGGGTTTAGTGACAGAATTAGACTTGGAAATACACAGTAGCGGGTGTGTGTGAAGTTATTCTGAATGACCCAATGTGCACCTTGAATATTATATACCCTTTTAGGGATAGATTTCAAATAGCTCTGATATAGCAGAAACCACTAAATTATGAAATTGCTAAATTGGGAATTGTATTTCAACCCAGAACAAGAAATGTGCTTGAACGGACACTAAATAACTCGCCCAGCTACAGCACTAACGAGAGATTTAGCAGGATATAAATTTGAGGCCTAGTATTTAGGCGCTGGGTGACAGGTATGGGTTTAGTGACAGAATTAGACTTAGAAATACACAGTAGCGGGTGTGTGTGAAGTTATTCTGAATGACCCAATGTGCACCTTGAATATTATATACCCTTTTAGGGATAGATTTCAAATAGCTCTGATATAGCAGAAACCACTAAATTATGAAATTGCTAAATTGGGAATTGTATTTCAACCCAGAACAAAAAATGTGCTTTGACGGACACTAAATAACTTTCCCAGCCACAACAGGACAGCGTTAACGAGAGATTTAGCAGGATATAAATTTGAGGCCTAGTATTTAGGCGCTGGGTGACAGGTATGGGTTTAGTGACAGAATTAGACTTGGAAATACACAGTAGCGGGTGTGTGTGAAGTTATTCTGAATGACCCAATGTGCACCTTGAATATTATATACCCTTTTAGGGATAGATTTCAAATAGCTCTGATATAGCAGAAACCACTAAATTATGAAATTGCTAAATTGGGAATTGTATTTCAACCCAGAACAAGAAATGTGCTTGAACGGACACTAAATAACTCGCCCAGCTACAGCACTAACGAGAGATTTAGCAGGATATAAATTTGAGGCCTAGTATTTAGGCGCTGGGTGACAGGTATGGGTTTAGTGACAGAATTAGACTTGGAAATACACAGTAGCGGGTGTGTGTGAAGTTATTCTGAATGACCCAATGTGCACCTTGAATATTATATACCCTTTTAGGGATAGATTTCAAATAGCTCTGATATAGCAGAAACCACTAAATTATGAAATTGCTAAATTGGGAATTGTATTTCAACCCAGAACAAGAAATGTGCTTGAACAGGACACTAAATAACTCGCCCAGCTACAGCACTAAGGACAGATTTAGCTGGATATAAATTTGAGGCCTAGTATTTAGGCGCTGGGTGACAGGTATGGGTTTAGTGACAGAATTAGACTTGGAAATGCACAGTAGCGGGTGTGTGAAGTTATTCTGAATGTCCCTATGTGCACCTTCAATATGATCTACCCTTTTAGGGATAGATTTCAAATAGCTCTGATATAGCAGAAACCACTAAATTATGAAATTGCTAAATTGGGAATTGTATTTCAACCCAGAACAAGAAATGTGCTTGAACGGACACTAAATAACTCGCCCAGCTACAGCACTAACGAGAGATTTAGCAGGATATAAATTTGAGGCCTAGTATTTAGGCGCTGGGTGACAGGTATGGGTTTAGTGACAGAATTAGACTTGGAAATACACAGTAGCGGGTGTGTGTGAAGTTATTCTGAATGACCCAATGTGCACCTTGAATATTATATACCCTTTTAGGGATAGATTTCAAATAGCTCTGATATAGCAGAAACCACTAAATTATGAAATTGCTAAATTGGGAATTGTATTTCAACCCAGAACAAGAAATGTGCTTGAACGGACACTAAATAACTCGCCCAGCTACAGCACTAAGGACAGATTTAGCTGGATATAAATTTGAGGCCTAGTATTTAGGCGCTGGGTGACAGGTATGGGTTTAGTGACAGAATTAGACTTGGAAATGCACAGTAGCGGGTGTGTGAAGTTATTCTGAATGACCCTATGTGCACCTTGAATATTATATACCCTTTTAGGGATAGATTTCAAATAGCTCTGATACAGCAGAAACCACTAAATTTTTAAATTGCTAAATTGGGAATTGTATTTCAACCCAGAACAAAAAATGTGCTTTGACGGACACTAAATAACTTTCCCAGCCACAACAGGACAGCGGTAACGAGAGATTTAGCGGGATATAAATTTGAGGCCTAGTATTTAGGCGCTGGGTGACCGGTATGGATTTAGTGACAGAATTAGACTGGGATATGGCCAAAAAATAACCACACTATTGCTGGTTAAATGCACTTGGTGATGGGCGCAGCTTGCCCCTGATGTAGTATATGGCCAAAAAATGAACAGACTATTGCTGGTTAAATGCACTTGGTGTCACAGCTTGACCAACCACACTACTGAGGGTTAAATGCACTTGGTGACGGGCGCAGCTTGCCCCTGATTTAGTATATGGCCAAAAAATGAACAGACTATTGCTGGTTAAATGCACTTGGTGTGATAGCTTGACCAACCACACTACTGAGGGTTAAATGCACTTGGTGTGACAGCTTCACCCTGATGTAGGCTTTAGCCAAAAAACAACCACACCATTGAGGGTTAAATGCACTTGGTCGCAGCTTGTGCTGGCGCACCACAAGACACAAAATGGCCGCCGATCACCCCAGAAAAATGTGACTGACAAACGGTCTGGGCAGCCTAAAAACAGAGAGCAATTGAGGATCAGCAGCTCAATGATCCACAGCTGCAGATCGATCAGTTAATCAAGTCCTTTGGAGGAGTTAATCTGCCTAATCTCGCCCTACTATCGCAGCCGCAACCTCTCCCTACGCTAATCAGAGCAGAGTGACGGGCGGCGCTATGTGACTCCAGCTTAAATAGAGGCTGGGTCACATGGTGCTCTGGCCAATCACAGCCATGCCAATAGTAGGCATGGCTGTGATGGCCTCTTGGGGCAAGTAGTATGACGCTTGTTGATTGGCTGCTTAGCAGCCTTTCAAAAAGCGCCAAGAAAGCGTCACAAAAGCGCGAAGAAAGCGACGAACACCGAACCCGAACCCGGACTTTTACGAAAATGTCCGGGTTCGGGTCCGTGTCACGGACACCCCAAAATTCGGTACGAACCCGAACTATACAGTTCGAGTTCGCTCATCCCTAGTCTTGGGCCTTCTTTGTTGCACCTTCCTCTTTATGATGCGCCAAATGTTCTCTATAGGTGAAAGATCTGGACTGCAGACTGGCCATTTCAGTACCCGGATCCTTCTCCTACGCAGCCATGATGTTGTGATTGATGCAGAATGTGGTCTGGCATTATCTTGTTGAAAAATGCAGGGTCTTCCCTGAAAGAGATGACGTCTGGATGGGAGCATATGTTGTTCTAGAACCTGAATATATTTTTCTGCATTGATGGTGCCTTTCCAGACATGCAAGCTGCCCATGCCACACGCACTCATGCAACCCCATACCATCAGAGATGCAGGTTTCTGAACTGAGCGTTGATAACAACTTGGGTAGTCCTTGTCCTCTTTGGTCCGAATGACATGGCGTCCCAGATTTCCAAAAAGAACTTTGAATCGTGACTCGTCTGACCACAGAACAGTCTTCCATTTTGCCACACTTCATTTTAAATGATCCCTGGCGCAGTGAAAACGCATGAGCTTGTGGATCTTGCTTAGAAATGGCTTCATCTTTGCACTGTAGAGTTTCAGCTGGCAACGGCGGATGGCACGGTGGATTGTGTTCACTGACAATGGTTTCTGGATGTATTCCTGAGCCCATTCTGTGATTTCCTTTACAGTAGCATTCCTGTTTGTGGTGCAGTGTCGTTTAAGGGCCCGGAGATCACGGGCATCCAGTATGGTTTTACGGCCTTGACCCTTACGCACAGAGATTGTTCCAGATTCTCTGAATCTTCGGATGATGTTATGCACAGTTGATGATGATAGATGCAAAGTCTTTGCAATTTTTCGCTGGGTAACACCTTTCTGATATTGCTCCACTATCTTTCTGCGCAACATTGTCGGAATTGGTGATCCTCTACCCATCATGGCTTCTGAGAGACACTGCCACTCTGAGAAGCTCTTTTTATACCCAATCATGTTGCCAATTGACCTAATTAGTGTTAATTGGTCTTCCAGCTCTTCGTTATGCTCAAATTTACTTTTTCCAGCCTCTTATTGCTACTTGTCCCAACTTTTTGGGGATTTGTTGACACCGTGAAATTTTGAATCAACGTATTTTTCCTTTAAAATGATACATTTACTTGGATTAAACGTTTGATCTGTCATCTACGTTCTATTACAAATAAAATATTGCCATTTGCCATCTCCACATCATTGCATTCAGTTTTTATTCACGATTTGTATAGTGTCCCAACTTTTTGGGAACCCGGTTTGTACTTATAATATACTTTCTAACATAGAAAGTATATTATAGTGCATTTGTATTGTGCAGCAGTTGTGTGCGGTTCTGCTGTGATACCGCAGCTATACAGAGGGACAAACATTATTGTAATAAATAATTGCAACTGATGCAATATACCAGTTGCCCCCTCCAAAAAAACGGATTGAGGCAGGGGTGTGATATACTAATAATATATATTCTTTATAGGGCATTTGTATTGTGCAGCAGTTGTGTGCGGTTCTGCTGAGATACCACAGCTATACAGAGGAACAAACGCTATTGGAACAACGATTTGCAACTGGTGTGATATACCAGTTTCCCCCTTTAAAAAACTGATTAAGGCAGGGGTGTGACATACCTATAATATACTTTCTATATAGTACATTTGTATGGTGTAGCAGTTGTGTGCGGTTCTGCTGAGATACCGCAGCTATACAGAGGGACAAATGCTATTTGAACAACTAATTGCAACTAGTGTGATATACCAGTTGCCCCCCAACACAACTGATTGAGGCAGGGGTGTGCTATAGCTATAATATACTTTCTATATAGTGCATTTGTATTGTGCAGCAGATGTGTACGGTTCTGCTGCAATACCACAGCTATACAGAGGGACAAACGATATTGGAACAACTAATTTTAAAGTAGTGCGATATACCAGTTGCCCCCCCCAAAAAAATGATTGAGGCAGGGGTGTGGTATATAGTGTTGAGGGTGAATATTCGAATTGCGAATTTTAAATCGCCAATATTGCCACTTTGAGAATTTGCTAATTTTTAGAATATAGAGCTATATATTCGTATTTGCGAATAGCGTTGAATATTCTAATGGCAAATTTATTGTGAATTTATTGTAAATATATTACATTGCTGATTTTTCACAATCAAGTAAACAATAACTGGAGATTCCAAATTCTCGAATTTGCTAATTTATGGGAAATATTCGGACAAAAATTGGCAAAATATCGCAAATTCGAATATTGCCTATGCCGCTCATCACTAGTGACAAACCTATAATGTACTTTCTACATAGTGTATTTGTATTGTGCAGCATTTGTGTGCGGTTCTGCTAAGATACCACAGCTATACAGAGACAAACGCTATTGGAAAAACTAATTTCAACTGGTGTGATATACCAATTGCCCACCCAAAAAAGCTGATTAAGGCAGGGGTGTAATATACCTATAATATACTTTCTATATAGTGCATTTGTATTGTGTAGCAGTTGTGTGCGGTTCTGCTGTGATACCGTAGCTATACAGAAGGAAAAACCCTATTGGAACAACTAATTGCAACTGGTGCAATATACCTGTTGCTCCAAACAAAACTGATTAAGGGGTTTGATATACCCGCTTCCAGCAAGTAATCATTGAAGGGTTCTAAATACCTGACTCCAAAAATACTGCTCTTCTATAGGGACTTTGTCACAGGGTCATTTTGAAAATGACAGGTAGAGGAAGAGGCAGGCCATTCCGCATGGGTAGTAGGGGTCGGGCAAGTGCACTGGGCCGGAGAAATGGGAAGTTAGAGAAGGTGCGTGCGGTTATGTCATAGGATGCACCAGAGTTGGTTGAGTGGCTCACTCAGCCTTCTGCTTCTGCCTTCTCATCCTCTGTATCAGCACCCCCTCACTCTCTGCACCCTTCTCATCCTCTGTGTGCACCCCCAAAAACACCACCAACACCAACATGGCCACTTCACTCGAGTAAGAGGAATTATTTTCCCATCCATTCCCAGACCTTACCGATGCACAGCCATTCTTGGCATCGGATCAGGAAGAGGAGGTAGCAACAGCCGCCACCCAGCAGTCTGACGAGAGTACCCAGATCATCCCAAGGAGAATGATCCCCACTGTTGCTGCCTACTCTGAGATCTCTAATGTCAGTGGTGGTGAAGGTGACGATGATGATGTGTCAATGGACGTCAAGTGGGTGCCCACAATAGAGGAAGAGGAGGGGAGTTCATAGGGAGAAACAGAGCAGCAGATAGGGAGGAGAAGGAGGAGAAGCAGGCAGAACTCCCAGTGCACAGGAGGCAAAAAGCAGACTAGAAATGTATCTGGAGCAAGCCACTTACCATAAACGCTCCCATCTGGTGCTCCCAGGACGCCGCCACATGGCTATGCAGTGTGACCTTTTTTTTAACCTCTCAGCTGCTGACAGTGTTTCCATCTGCAGCCAGTTCTGTCAACGCATAAGTCGCGGTAAGCCTGTAAGCCGTGTACCGTGGTGGGCTCCCCAGGATCCAGCAAAGTCACAGACAAGGAAAGCAACACTGACACCAGCTTTATATGCAAGAATATAAACTTTACTTTGGAAACAGTATTAACACAAGTACAAACAGTATAAGTAATACCCCAGGCCCACAGTCATCGTCCCTGTCTGAGGGACAGGCCTAGCCTGTTGGCGTACACAGCAGAGCCTACAAGTCATACTGTGCCACTATAGAGGACACACCTAACCAGTGGCAGACGCAGCAGAGCCTGCAAGTCAATTACTGCGCTGCAGTTCAGTACGGTAAGGCCTAACAAAGCTATAACCCTATCTAACTAGCTAATACAAGGCCTAGGATAGTCTCTGTTACTTTAGGCGCCAAACAGTAAAGTACAATTGGTTATCAGGTGTACTGACCTGCGTCCGTTCTGGGCCCCGGGATGGCCACCAAGCTCTCAGCAACCGTGCGGCCTTGCTTAATGATAAGGTTTTCTGTCTATACACTGGAACTGGTCTTCCTGGGACAACCTCTCTTTCAAAGAGCTGGATCCAGACAGGGGACAGCAGATACTCTCCTTCCTTTGAGTGTCTATTCACTGCCTTACATCCACAAGCCAGGATGGAATCGGATTCAGTCCCTCACAGCACAATCCTTCCACCATGTCAGATCAACACTTCCTGGTTCACACAGAAGCATGAGTCATCATCTGCTTTGCATATGCAGATCCCAGAGTGTGCTGACTGTGCTGCAAAACAGTAGCCTCTAGTGCCCGGAATACCAAATGACAGCTCCAATACAATTTAAACATAAATATCATACAGGCAGAGCTTATCCACAATCTCACAAGCCCAACACTCACCAAGGGACGACTGTCTTAAGAAGGCACCTTGCCTCCCATCACCAAGCCCAGTGGGAGCAACACCGTCAGAACCTACAAAGTCCACGTTCTCCCTCTTCTCCTTCTCCTTCTACTCTCTCCTCCCATTTGTCCTTCACTCCACCTTCCACTGTGCCATCGTTGCGTTCATCTGGCAAAAGGCAGGCTTCCGTGGCCCAAATGTTTGAACTTGAACAGTTGATGACGCCGGATAACCGGATATATCTTGCCCAATGGCTGACAGCTGGCTTGTGGGAACTGCTAGCCTGCCAACTACTGCCATATAAACTGGTGGACTCGGAGGAGTAAAAAAATTTGTGGCCATTGGCACACAACAATGAAAGGTCCCCGGAAGGAAATATTTCTCCCAGAAGGTCACCCCAATGCTATATGGCCATGTTCAGCGGCAAGTGAATGTATCTCTGGCACACAGTGTCGGTGCCAAGATACATTTTACCACACATACACGTGGTCTACCAAACATGGGCAGGGAAGGTACATAACTTTTACTGCCCACTGGGTGAACCTTCTGATGGCTGTCAAGCATGCAAACCGTGGATTTGGTGTTACCGCCACGGATTGCATGCAGGCCTGCCTATACTTCTCCTTCTCCTACTCCATCCTCTATCTCCTCCTCGGCTGACTCCTCCTTTTCACTGCTACCACCTCTTCCGCTGCACCTCCCCTGCTGCCCAGAACCTATTCGACGTGCCAGGTAAGACGTTGCCATGCTGTGCTGCGACAGTTGTGCCTGGAAGCCAAGAGCCACACTGCTCCTGAACTGCTTTCAGCTCTACGGTCACAGGCCGATCAGTGGCTAACCCTGCTCATTTTGACAGTTGGTAAAGTGGTGTGCGTCAACAATACCAATCTGCTGATCATGCTGAAATAGGGCAAAATGACACACGTCCTGAACTTAGTCATGCAGTGATTCGTTGTCAAATACCCCGGGGTCCAGGACGTCTTGCGGAAGGCCAGGAAAATCTCTAGCCATTTTAGTAGGCCATGGCTCGCTTTGCTGACGTTCAGCGGCGACACCACTTGCCTGTCAGACATCTGATTTGTGACTGCATAAAGCACTGGAACTCCACCTTGTATATGCTTCATAGGCTGCTCCAGCAGAAACGTGCTGTTAATGACTACCTGTACGAACTCTGTGGCAGTACAGGTTCTGGGAGCTTGTTTTTTTCACCGTACCAGTTGCGGCTCATGAGTGATGCATGCAGACTTCTGCAGCCATTTGATGAGATCACCAAACTGGTCAGTCGCCAACAGGGTGCCATCAGTAAAATTGTACCTTAAACTTTCTTTCTGGAGCATGCATTGCATTGTGTCATTGATCAAGCCATCGAGGAGCAGGAGCTGGAAGATGAAGAAGTTGCAATGCTGGATGAATTCCTAGGGGGGCTAGCCCATCTGAGACAAGTCAGCAGGAGTCTGAAGGGGAGTCGGACAAGGATGGTGTTGGGGCGGAGGAGAAGCAAGAAGAGCACGCTTTAAACTTTTCTGGGATCCCTGGTATTGTCCGTGGATGGGGGTAAGAGAGCGATGACGAACTTCTCCTGGATGATGATCAGGAGCCAGGCCGCTCCACCGCTTCAAATTTAGTGCAAATGGGGGCCTTCATGCTCCAGTGTTTGAAGATGAACCCCTGTATAAAAATCATAAAGGGCAAAGACCATTACTGGGTGGCAATGTACTTAGACCCCATGTACAAACTCAAAATGGTGGACATGTTACCAGCATCACAGTGGGCTGTCAGACTGCAGCATTTCCAGGCCTTGCTTCGAGAGATGCTGCATTCTGCTGTTGTGTGCGCTGACAGAAGAATTTACACCCACAGAGAAATAGTTGCTGGTAACAATCCTACCACGCATGCAAGAAGAGGGCGGTTTGAAGATGTGTTGGTCACTTTGGATATGAGATCATTCTTACATCCAACCCATCGACAGCCGCCCTCCGGATCAAGCCTCAGGGAACGCCTAGAACGACAGGTGTCCAACTACATCGGGTTAACTGCCGATGTGGATGCTCTAAAAAGCGAGGAACCCCTTGACTACTGGCACAATTTGCCATGGAACTCTTTGCTTTTCCCTTTTCGAGTGTTCTGTCCAAAAAGACGTTTAGCGCAGCAGGGGGGGTTGAGACCGATAAGTGCACTCGCCTAGCTCACGACAGTGTGTACTACCTCACATTTCTAAAAATGAATGAGGCATGGATTTCGGAGGAATTCAACACCTGTGACAACCACGTTTAATTGAACTTCACCTATTACCATAGTTTTTTTTTTCCAAGAGGTGGGATTTTGTTAGCCATGTTTTTAAATACAATTTTATATTTTTAGTTCTCTTAAACATATGTATTTGACAAGTATTTGTATTGGCCTTGTCACGACCCTTGGCCATGGTCGTGACTCCTTGGGAGCCGCATGCTGTTGCCCGCGGTTTGCCGTTGTCAACCGCAGCTGGGAGCACTTAGTTGTTTGCCTCAGGTGCGGTTGCCACGGACAATAGGCATGCGTGCGGTTGCCCTTGGCAACGTGTTTTATGTGCACTCCCTTTGTCGTTTTGTGGTGCACGAGGTTATGTGTTATATGCACGTAGACACCTCCCTTCACCTGTGGTTGTCCGCGGCAACGTCTGTTGTTGTATGCATGTGGTGGCAGGGTCTCGGCCTGCGGGCTGTTCCCCAGTACATGGTGGCCACGCATGCCGTTGCTGGCGGTAACAGGTGAGTGGGTTGGTGTGTGTTTTGTATTGTGTGCACTTCCCCTTTATGTGAGTTTCCCTTCTGTGGTGCTGGAAGGGTTAATTTCCTTCCCAGTGTGTGTGTGATGTCACTGGGTGTGTTCTGACCATTGGGTGTGGCCTCTTGGCCTATAAAGCCTCAGTTCCTAGCTTGGTTCAGTAGGTTGCTCTCAGCCATGCTGGCTGGAGCAGCCTCCTGTTTCCACCATCTACCAGTGGGGACCATCCTTCTGGTCATAAAACCTTTGTTAGTAAATTCTATGTTTCACGGTGTTAGCTAGGTGTGTGTGGGGTTTTATGTTAGTGCAGCTTGTGGTCCTGGGTTCCTGTGGGATGTCTGGTGTGTGCTGTGTTCGTTGGTGTCTGAACTGCAGCACCTGCACATGGGATCCAGGGTTTGTTGTCTGTGGCAGGTGAGTGATGTGTTGGTCCCATTTGCCTGTCACTCCCACAAGTCTGTTATTGTATTCCCCTGTGTTGCTTGGCCGTTGAGACTCCTGCTCCCCCGTGCCTAGGAGGAGCAGGTCGTCTCACTCTGTCCCCTAGTACAGGGCCGACTTGAGGACTCGTAGGGACTTTAAGGTTCCGGCGTAAGAGTCCTCCTACCACCAAGGTCGGCTCATACAGATAGGAGACAGGGTCAGCGTTAGGGACGCAATAGGAGGTGACCTGCTCCCTAACTCTGTGGTCCCAGCCAAGGGGTACCCCTATCATCTCCTGGCACCGCACGGCTGGGGGTTTCCCCCACCGCCGCCATGACAGGCCTGCAGTAAAATTGATATGTAACGACCGTCAAATACTGTATAACTCCAGCCACATAATCACTTGATGTTTTCTGTCCGGTGAATGCCTATTGTTTGGGGCCTGTACTCCACTGGCCTGCAATTTTTTTTATATATAATGACCGTCTAATATACCTCCAGCCACATAATCACTTTATGTTTTCTGTCCAGTGAATGCCTAATTTTTTGAACCTTTACTCCACTGGCCTGCAGTAAAATTGATATCCAATGACTGTCTAATATATCTCCAGCCACATAATCACTTGTTCTTTTCTATACGGTGAATGCCTAATATTTGGGGCCTGTACTCCAATGGCCTGCAGTAAAATTGATATTCAATGACCATCTAATATACCTACAGCCACATAATCACTTAATGTTTTCTGTCCGGTGAATGCCTAATGATTGGGGCCTATACTTCACTGGCCTGCATTAAAATTGATATATGTCAAATATATGGAGGTCTAATATACCTCCATTCACATAATTACTTGATGTTTTCTTTCCGGTAAATAAATACTTTTTAGGGCCTTTAGTCCACTGGCCTGAAGTAAAATTGATATCCAATGACCGTCTCATATACCTCCAGCCACATAATCACTTGATGTTTTCTGCACGGTGTATGCCTAATGTTTGGGGCCTCTACTCCAATGGCCTGCAGTAAACTTAATATTCAAGACCGTCTAATCTCCAGCCACATTATCAATTGTTCTTTTCTGTATGGTGAATGAATAATTTTTGGGGCCCATAGTCCAATGGCCTGCAGTAAAATTGATATCCATCGACCGTCTAATATACCTCAAGCCACATAATCCCTTGATCTTTTATGTCCTGTGAATGCATAATTTTTGAAGCCTGTAATCTAACTGACCAACAGTAAAATTGTTATACGGGGACCGCCTAATGTAACTCCAGCCACATTATCAATTGTTATTTTCTGTACAGTGAATGAATAATTTTTGGGGCATGTAGTCCACTGGCCTGCAGTAAAATTGATATCCATTGACAGTCTAATATACCTCCAGCCACATAATCACTTGATGTTTTTTGTCAGGTGAATGCCTAATGTTTGGGGCCTGTACTCCCGTGGTCTAAAATAACATTTTTCTATGCTCCAGCAGGGCATATTTTTGACAGTTTCCCTTTAAGACGCATAATAATGGCCCCTGATTAAAGTACATATTTTTTGTGGGAATTCTTGCCATTGATCCCCCTTTGGTATGTGACTGGCCATGTTGTGGGATGATTTGTGCACTTCTAGTAAGTAGTTGGTAGCTGCAAATATGACCTGAATGTTTTTCAGGTTGGCCTGCCATCAAAGTGAATGTGGCCCGCTGCGAAATGGCGGTTCGTGAACATATTTTTATCGCGTTCGCGCAATCTCGTTCAATAACGGTCCCAGCTGATGTTCGTCCATCACTAGTAGTCAGGTCAGCCTTTGTCATATAAGCTTATACAGTGTGAAACTACATCTCCCAGTATGGCCTGAACAGGTGTAAAGGTATGCAGGGAGTTGTTTCACTAAACTGAATGTTACCATCCATCTCTAGTTCTATATCATCCAGGTGACTACAGCACTCATCATACACAGTCAGTGGCAGAATAAAAAAATCATTTAGTTCTGCACCCGATACAGACCAGCCTGATGACATCTCCCGGCCAGCACTTGTCTTTGCAGATTTTGCAGAAAGGATGTCTTCAGCTTCTCGCTTTACCAACACATCGGTACCCTGTATGCCAAGAAAAACTCCTCTTAGTGCCACACGCATGGCCATAAATATATTAGCAGCATAAACTGTGCTCCTGAATGTCACATCGTGTCAAATACTATGCCCCCTGAAAAAAAGGGCCACAAACAGATCCATATACTCTGTTCCCTCTGTATATAGTACCACATACAATGCTCTTAATGGTAGTTCAATATTTTCTGTGCCCCCTTTATATAGTTCCACATGCTTGGTGTCCTTTATTAGTGTTGGTCAAGCACCAAAGTGCTCGGGTCCTCGAGTAGAACACCTCGGGATACTCGAGTGCTCTACAGATGAAAGTCAATGGGAGAACCAGAGCATTAAACCAGGCACTCCCTGCTATGAAGAGGGGAGGTAGTCTGGTTCACAGGAAAAGGTCAGAAATCAATGGAAACACCACTGACATGGTTCAGGAACAGCATGGCGAGGATGTCTGGATGCATCTTGGATTCCCATATCGCTGCTGGAAATGATGTTGTCCGAGTAGTACGCCACTTTTACAGAATGACAATAATACTCACAAAACCAAAGATAAAATTTTAGTGGAAAACATTCTTTCCTGTATATTTACTTGCATATAAAGTGCAAATGCTACCAAAAATTACAAGGAAGAGGCACTCCGATACAACCTGTATATCACATAAAGGAGGGCCTCATTCACATTGTGGTACAATTGTTCAGGTAGAGGGACTTCTACACTCATAAAGCCTATGCACTAAGTGAAAGGGCTGCCAAAATTACATGGAACCGGCACAACAATACACCCTTTCATACACACCCTTTAAAATGTATGATTGATGGCCTGCTGGTGACCCTCAAAAACTATTGGAGCAAGGGCCTGCTCATGTGACCATCTAAAACATTAGGGGAGAGGGTCTGCTGCTGAGCTGACCCTCAAAAACATTAGGGGCAAGTGCCTGCTGCTGATCTGACTTTCTAAAACATTAGGGGCGAGTGCCTGCTGCTGATCTGACCATCTAAAACATTAGGGGCGAGTGCCTGCTGCTGATTTCACCATCTAAAACATTAGGGGCGAGTGCCTGCTGCTGAGCTCACCATCTAAAACATTAGGGGCGAGTGCCTGCTGCTGAGCTGACCATCTAAAACATTAGGGATGAGGGTCTGCTGCTGAGCTGATCATCTAAAACATTAAGGGCGAGGGTCTGCTGGTGACCCTCAAAAACATTATGGGCGAGGGCCTGCTGGTGACCCTCAAAAACATCATGGGCAAGGGCCTACTGGTGACCCTCAAAAACCATCATGGGTGAGGGCCTACTGGTGACCCTCAAAAACATTATGGGCGAGGGCCTGCTGGTGACCCTCTAAAACATTATGGGTGAGGGCCTGCTGCTGAGTTGACCCTCTAAAACATTGGAGCAAGGGCAGCCTAATAAGCATGTTGATATGATGGAGGAGGAGGATGAGAAAAGGGAGATTCAACCATATACCCTTTTTAGTGGTGGAAGGGGTGCATGGGAATACAATGTATTCAATACACCATAAAAGCCACATTTAGAGTGCCTTTATGTTTATCTGGTGGAGTAGAGAAGTCAGGGGCAATCCTGGCCTTGTTCATTTTTATAAGAGTCAATCGGTCATCATTTTCAGTTGACAGGTGGATGCGCTTATCAGTTATTATGCCCCCAGCAGCACTAAATACACGCTCTCACAAAACACTGGTGGCGGGGCAGGCCAGCACCTCCAAGGCGTAGAGTGCCTGTTCGTGCCACGTGTCCAGCTTGGACACCTAATAGTTGTAAAGCACAGAGGGATCACTGAGGATGCTGACACGGTCTGCTAAGTACTCCTTCACCATCCTCCAAAATGTTTCCCTCCTTGTGATACTAGGCTGCGCATCAGGTTGAGGGTCCTGGTGGGGTGTCATAAAACTGTCCCAGGCCTTGAAAAGTGTTGTCCTGCCTCTGTTGGAACTGCTGTGTGTTCCCCTCGTCTCCCCTCCTCGGTTGGCCAAGGAACTACGGACTTTTCTTTGTAGCGGGGGTCGAGAAGGGTGAATAACCAGTAATAGGTGTTGGCTAAAATGTGTACAACGCAAGGGTCATGGGAAAGGCAGCCTAACATAAAGTCAGCCATATGTGCCAGAGTCCCAACCGACAAGACTTCGCTGTCCTCATAAGGAGGATGTCTCTCAATCTCCTCATCCTCTTCCTCCTCTTCTACCCATCCACACTGAATAGATGGAATAAAAACTTCCATGGGTACTACCCTCTGTAGCGGAGGAAATCATCTCCTCCTCCTCCTCATCATCCAATTTGCGCTGAGAAGACGAACTGAGGGTGGTCTATCTATCGCCCTGTGTACTGTCTTTCCCCACATGCAAAGTTTCTGCCTTAATTTTGAACAGAGAGCATGTGTGGAGTAGGCACAGTAGTGGGATGGTTATGCTGATAATAGCATTATTGATGCTCACCATCTGTGTTGATTCCTCAAAGTTGCATAAAACCTTACAGAGGTCAGACATCAATGTCCACTCATCGTTTGTGAAGAGCTGAATCTGACTGGAAAGGCGACAACCATGTTGCATCTGGTATTCCACTACTGCCCTCTTGCCACAAAGCCTGGCCAACATGCTGAACGTCGAGTTCCAGCGCTTGCTCACGTCGCACAACTGCAGTGTTGACAAACTGGTGGAAGCTGTCGATGACTAGCGGAAATGGGTACACACGCGGCACACCTTCACCAGTAGCTGAGGCAAATTAGGGTAGGTATTGAGAAACCACTGAACCACTAGGTTGAACACGTGGGCTAGGCATGGTATGTGTGTGAGCTTGCCAAGCTCCAAAGCCGCCACCGAGTTATGGCCAATATCAGACACAACCATGCCTGGTTCTAGGTTGGGTGACGAGAGCCACAGCTCAGTCTGGTCCCTTATTCCCTGCCACATGGTGTGCTGTTTGTCACCTAAGCACGGCACTGCAGTACTACACTGCTTCCAGCTACTGACTGATGTCTAACTGGTGCTGCAAGATGATAATTCAGAGGTGTAAGTGGAGGAGGAGGCCGAAGAGGAGAAGGGGGTGTTGCAGCCACTAACGTAGGTGGTGGCGGAAACCCTAATGGAAGTAGGGCCCGCAATCCTTGACATCAGTAGCACCTGTGCCATCCCAGGATATGACTCGCTCCCGGCCTCCACAATGTTCACCCAATGTGCCGTCAGGGAAATGTAGCGTCCCTAGCCATAAGTACTTGTCCATGTGTCAGTCGTTAAGTGGACCTTCCTAATAACTGCGTTGGTCAGGGCACTGGTGATGTTACGGGACACATGCTGGTGTAAGGCTGGGACTGCACACCGTGAAAAATATTGGCGGCTGGGGACACAGTGACACAGGATGGCCACCGCCATCAGGCTGCGGAAAACTTCAGTTTTCACAAGCCTAAATGTCAAAATTTCCAGGGCCAGCAATTTATAAAGGTGCACATTTAGGGCTATGGCCGGTAAGTGGGTGGCTGGGTATTTGCGCTTTCATTCAAAGGCCTGGGGTATAGACATCTGTACGCTGTGCTGGGACACAGAAATGTGCGAGCTGATGGTGCTTGCGAAGGTCCAGGTCCATGGCGGGAGGCATCCAGGCCTGGGTCTTAGAAAGGGGATTGGCCAGCATGTAACACAGGGGAATAGGAGGCAGTGGTGTGAACTGCAGGCATAGATTGTGGACCTAGGTGTTCGGCCCACCTCCTATTACGGTGCTTTAATGCCATGTGGCGGGTCATGCTTGTGGTAGTGAGGTTGCTAGTGTTCATGCCCCTGCTCATTTTAGTATGGCACAGGTTGCAAATTTCAATTCTTTTGTCGTCCACACTCTCCTCAAAAAGCGCCAGACTGTGGAACACCTACCCCTTGGCAAGGGAGATTTCCGCAAGGGGGTGCTCTGGGGAACAGTTGCTGGCCTGTTTGTTGTGGCCCGCCTTCTCCCTTTTGTCACCCCATTGCCTCTTCCAGCCTGTTGGGGTGCTGTGGATCCCTCTATACTGCTATCCTTGCTCGGCATGCCACCTTCCCAGGTTGGGTCAGTGACTTCATCGTCCACCACCTCTTCTTCCACTTCCTCACTCTTGTTATCCTGCTGACTTGTTGACCTAACAACAACCTCAGTTATTGACAACTGTGTCTCATCCTCATCATCAACCTCTTGAGACACTAATTGTGGTTGACTTATTTTCAACTGTGTATCATCATCATCATCCACCTCGTGAAACACTAATTGTCGTTCCTCACTGTCACCTTCTTGCGACTGTGGATGCTCAAGAGTTTGGGAATCAGGGCACAATATCTCCTCGTGTCCCTTTTTCAAGCGGGCTTGTCGAGAGGCCCAAATCAAGGAATGGCGATGAAAAGAGCTCCTCGGAATATCATTTGTTTTCAAAGACTCTCCAGGGTGGAAGGAAGGAGTATCAGGGTGAGGATTCTTTTGGCCAGACTCTTTGCTACTGAGACTGGACTTTGTGGAAGACAGGATGGTGCTTAACTGAGTGGAAGCATTATCTGCTGCAATGCAACCGACCACCTGGTTGCACTGGTCTGACTTTGAGAGTGGTGTCCTGCGCCACCCTACAAACTGGGACATGAAGCTAGATATCGTGGATGAGTGTGTTTCTTGTGCTCTGGTAGCAGGCACAGTTTTAACGTGCGGGGAGGAGACTCGAGCATCGCGCTCGAGCACAAGCAGTGTTCGGCCGAACATCGCGATTTGCCAAGCATCACGATGCTCGAGTAAGATTAGTGTTCTGCCAAGCATTCTTGCCCAACACTATCCCTTATAAATAGTGCCACACTCTCTGTGAAACCCATATATTGTGCCTCTTGCTCTGTAGCCCAAGTGTGCGTATAAATATATTTCTTCTTACATGTGCTCCTTTATGTACAGAACCACATATGTGTCATTTTATGTATAGAGCCTCTTATATGAACTCTCCTTTATGTATTGCACTTCTTTGTCATGGTCTTACCTTCTTACTACTCTCCTTCGTTTGACATGTGCTGGCGGCCATCTTGGTTTCTGGGTTTCTTGTAGCCTCCCACCCTGCGACTTCTCCTTCCCACTGGGAGGAGCTGGATGCCTAGCTCATATATATAGGAGGTCTGTGGCTTCAGTTCCTTGCTTGGTCCTCCTGTGTTCACATGCTTCTAAGACTGCTGCTGCTTCTGGTTCCTGATCCTGGCCTCGTCTGACTACCCCGTTGGTTCCTGATCCTGGCTTCGTCTGACTACCCCGTTGGTTCCTGATCCTGGCTTCGTCTGACTACCCTTTTGGTTCCTGACCTCTGTCTCCGCAAGACCCTGCTTCGGTTTAGCCATCCGTTTGGACTTTTGCTTACGGCTTGCTTTTCAATAAAACCTTCTTATTTTCCACTTATCTCTTGTTGTACGTCTGGTTCATGGTTCCATGACATTAGGACCAAGCCATGAATTCTGACGGTACAGGGCCATCCTCGCTACCTATGCTGATTGCCAGACTTGATCAGCAGGATCACCTGTTGGGTCGGTTCGCTGTGGCGTTGCAAACCCTGCTTGAACGCACGGCTCATTTCGCTTCCGTTGCCGATGGGTCGGTTGTCGCTCCTGGGCCCGTTCCTACTGCCGCTCCGGTTGTTGCGCCAGAGTCTACCCCGACACCTGTTGCTGCGCCTGCGGTGTCTCGGGGTATGACCGGTTCTGCTCCCCTTCCACAGCGCTTTGGGGGAGAGCCAACTCAGTGCCGAGGTTTCCTTAACCAGGTGGGCATTTATTTTGAGTTGCTGCCACATGCCTTTCCTACTGAGAGATCAAAGGTGGGCTTCTTGATCTCGCTGCTCTCGGACAAGGCCTTGGCCTGGGCCAGCCCTTTATGGGAGAACAACAATCCGGTGGTTGCCGAGTTTTCCGGTTTTGTTGCTTCTCTTCGGAAGGTATTCGATGTGCCGGCTCGTGCTGCCTCTGCTGCGAAGCTCCTTATGTCCATCAGACAGGGTTCACGATCCGTAGCTGAATACGCCATTGAGTTTCGTACCCTGGCAGCAGAGGTGGGCTGGAATAATGAGGCTCTGGTCGCTGCTTTCTCTCATGGTCTTTCGGATGCCTTGAAGGATGAGGTTGCAGCTAAGGACCTACCAGTGGAGCTCGAGTCTCTTATTTCTTTCCTGATTTTGATTGACACCAGACTCAGGGAGAGACCTTCCTTTAAGGAGAGCCTGCGGAGGTCTTCTAACAGATTGGCGCCTACGTTTGCTGTCCCACCCGTGCCTCCCTCTCCTCCCACGCCTCCTGGGGATGACTTGTCTGGGGGTGAACCCATGCAGCTGGGGTTTGCTCACCTGTCCGAGGGGGAGAGGGTACTCCGGAGACGCGAGGGCCGATGCATGTACTGTGGTCTCGGTGGGCATTTTCGGTTGGCATGTCCGAACCGTCCGGGAAATGCTCACACCTGAGATCCTGTCGGGGGCAGATCTTGGGTGGAGTCTCCTCGTCCCCGGTTTCCCGTGTTGACAAACCACTGATCACTGTTGTCCTCTCCTGGGTCGGGGGCTCGGTGACGACCCAGGCGTTGGTGGACTCTGGTGCTGGTGGTTTGTTCATTGATAGTGTGTTCGCTGCCGCCAATTCCATTCCTCTGCAGCCTCGAGGTTCCCCACTGGCTCTTGAGGCGATAGACGGCAGACCCCTTCTGCCGCCACACGTGACTCATGAGACCCTTCCAGTGGGGATAGCCATTGGTGCCGTTCACAGAGAGTCGGTCTGTTTCCAGGTGATTTCGTCTCCACACTACTCGGTGGTCTTGGGGTACCCCTGGCTCCAGAAGCATAATCCGACTTTCGATTGGAGATCGGCCGAGATCCTCTCGTGGTCACCGCAGTGTGGGGCTAGTTGCATCCATGGACCTGTCAAGTTGCTGTGTACTTCCTCGGACTCTCTGTTGCCTCCTGAATACGAAGAGTACCGGGATGTATTCGATAAGGTGCGCTCGGTTGCCCTACCTCCGCACCGCCCATACGATTGTGCCATAGAGTTACAATCTGGTGCCGTTCCTCCTCGTGGCAAAGTCTATCCACTGTCGGTAGCGGAGAATGAGGCCATGGAGGAGTACGTGAGGGAGGCGCTTTCACGCGGACACATTCGCAAATCCTCGTCCCCGGCAGGGGCTGGATTTTTCTTTGTGAAAAAGAAGGGCGGTGAGTTCAGGCCTTGCATCGATTACAGGGGTCTCAATCGCATCACGATCAAGAACGCTTACCCGATACCCTTGATTTCCGAGCTGTTCGATCGCCTCAAAGGGGCCACGGTCTTTACCAAACTCGACCTGAGGGCGGCATATAACTTGGTAAGGATCAAGGCGGGCGATGAGTGGAAGACCGCGTTTAACACCAGGACCGGTCATTATGAATCCTTGGTTATGCCCTTTGGGTTGTGCAATGCGCCCGCAGTCTTCCAGGAATTCATCAACGATGTTTTCCGTGACCTGTTGCAGCAGTGTGTGGTGGTCTATTTGGATGACATCTTGGTATATTCTGAATCCATGGAGGCCCACATTATGGATGTCAGACGAGTGTTGCAACGGTTACGAGAGAACAGGCTGTTCGGTAAGCTTGAGAAATGCGAATTTCACCGATCCCAGGTAACCTTCTTAGGTTACATCATTTCCGCTGAGGGGTTCTCCATGGATCCTGAGAAGGTTTCGGCTGTCTTACAGTGGCCCCAGCCCAGTGGTCTCCGTGCCCTGCAGCGCTTTTTGGGCTTCGCCAATTATTATCGGAAGTTCATCAGGGACTTTTCTATGCTAGCCAAGCCGCTCACGGATCTGACCAGGAAGGGCAGTAATTTCCAGGTCTGGCCGCTCTAGGCCATCCGAGCGTTTGAGGCTCTAAAGTCCGCCTTTGTGTCGGCTCCGATTCTGTCGCATCCCAACCCTGGGTTGCCCTTTGTCCTCGAGGTGGACGCGTCTGAGACGGGAGTAGGCGCCCTCCTGTCTCAGCGTAGAACACCAGAGGGTCCTCTGCTTCCTTGTGGGTTTTACTCCCGGAAACTGTCTTCCGCGGAGTGCAACTATCAGATTGCTGACAGGGAGTTATTGGCCATCGTGCAGGCCCTTAAAGAATGGAGGCACTTGCTCGAGGGTTCGGTGGTTCCGGTTCTCATCCTGACGGACCACAAGAATCTGACCTACCTTTCTGAGGCCAAGAGATTGACACCACGTCAGGCCAGATGGGCTCTGTTCTTGTCACGTTTTAATTACGTGGTCTCCTACCTACCCGGTTCCAAGAACATCAGAGCGGATGCCTTATCACGACAGTACTCCGAGCTGTCCGGGGAGGAGTCGATTCCGACTTCGGTCATACCTCCGAATCAGATCCTGGCCGCCATTCGCACCAGCCTGACCTCTCCCCTGGGTGAGCAGATTTTGGCGGCTCAATCTGGTGCTCCCTCTGGGAGACCCAACGGCAGGTGTTTTGTGCCTGAGGAGTTGCGCATTCGGTTGTTGCGAACCTACCATAACTCCAAGGCCGCGGGGCATCCTGGAAAGAATCAGCTGTCCTGGGCTGTTTCACGTCTGTTCTGGTGGCCTTCTCTACGTTCCGACATCGCCGCATATGTAGCGGCATGCTCCGTTTGTGCCCAGAGTAAGTCCCCTCGGCACCTTCCGTTGGGCCTTTTGCAACCCATAGCCACCGGGGAGCGCCCATGGTCACACCTGGGGATGGATTTCATTGTGGACCTCCCTGCATCCCGAGGCCATACGGTCATTCTCATGATTGTGGATCGGTTTTCCAAAATGTGCCACTGTGTTCCTCTCAAGAAGTTACCCTCTGCACAAGAGTTGGCCACGATTTTCGCCAGGGAGGTCTTCCGGTTGCACGGTTTGCCCAAGGAGATTGTGTCGGATCGGGGGAGTCAGTTTGTGTCCAGGTTCTGGCGCGCCTTTTGCTCCCAGTTGGGGATTAATCTCTCTTTCTCCTCGGCCTACCACCCTCAGTCCAATGGGGCCGCAGAACGATCCAATCAGGCCTTGGAGCAATTCCTTCGTTGCTATGTCTCCGATCACCAAGACAATTGGGTTGACCTCCTGCCTTGGGCTGAGTTTGCCAGGAACACGGCAGTGAACTCTTCCTCTGGGACGTCTTCCTTCATGGCCAATTATGGGTTCCAACCTGCCGTGTTACCGGAGGTATTCTCTCCCCAGGATATTCCGGCTGTGGAGGATCACCTTTCCGTCCTACGTGCTTCTTGGGTACAGATCCAGAGGTCCCTTGAGGTCTCTGCGCAGCGCCAGAGACTCCAGGCTGATCGCAGACGAGCGCCCGCTCCTTCCTACCAGGTCGGTGACCGCGTATGGTTGTCCACCCGCAACCTCAACCTTCGAGTGCCCACTCCCAAGCTGGCGCCTCGTTTTGTTGGTCCCTTCCGAGTGCTTCGCAGGGTAAACCCGGTAGCCTATGCCCTTGCGCTTCCTCCTGGCATGCGGATCTCCAACGTGTTTCATGTCTCCCTGTTGAAGCCATTGGTGTGTAATCGTTTCACTTCCTCGGTTCCTCGGCCCCGTCCGGTCCAAGTGGGCAATCGTGAGGAATATGTGGTGAGCAATATCCTGTACTCACGCCTGGTCCGCGGTCGGTTGCAGTTTTTGGTCCATTGGCGTGGTTATGGTCCAGAGGAGCGTTCCTGGGTTCCCTCCGCAGATGTCCATGCTCCTGCTTTGCTCCGAGCCTTCCACGCACGCTTCCCTCAGAAACCGTTCCTTACTCTGCGGAGGAGGGGCCCTTGAGGGGAAGGTACTGTCATGGTCTTACCTTCTTACTACTCTCCTTCGTTTGACATGTGCTGGCGGCCATCTTGGTTTCTGGGTTTCTTGTAGCCTCCCACCCTGCGGCTTCTCCTTCCCACTGGGAGGAGCTGGATGCCTAGCTCATATATATAGGAGGTCTGTGGCTTCAGTTCCTTGCTTGGTCCTCTTGTGTTCACATGCTTCTAAGACTGCTGCTGCTTCTGGTTCCTGATCCTGGCCTCGTCTGACTACCCCGTTGGTTCCTGATCCTGGCTTCGTCTGACTACCCCGTTGGTTCCTGATCCTGGCTTCGTCTGACTACCCTTCTGGTTCCTGACCTCTGTCTCCGCAAGACCCTGCTTCGGTTTAGCCATCCGTTTGGACTTTTGCTTACGGCTTGCTTTTCAATAAAACCTTCTTATTTTCCACTTATCTCTTGTTGTACGTCTGGTTCATGGTTCCATGACATTCTTATATGTGTCCCTTAGGTATAGTGCCTCTTTTATGTGCCCTCTTTATGTATGGTGCATCTTATATGTGCCCCCTTTATGTATACTGCACCTTATATGTGACCCCGTTATGTCTACTGCCTCTTATATAGTATGTGCTCCTTTTATGTATAGTGCCTCTTATATGTGTCCCTTGATGTATAGTTCCTCTTATATGTGCCCCCTTTATTTATTTATTACTTCACCACACAATGGATAATAGGCGCTTTTTTGTTTTTCCCCACTAATACACGCCAAAAAACGCTTTAGAACATATAACTGTGGCCGTCAACGGCAAATCGTTTTTTTTGCCACTAATACACGCCAAAAAGGGCTTTAATTTTCTCACTTCACAACACAACGGCTAATAAGTCGGGTTGAACGAACCCGAACTGCAAAGAATCTTTTATCTTCATTCATTAGTACCTGCGGTGAGGTCACCGCACGTACTTTCGCAGGTCCTGAAGAAAGAAGACCTGCGCGATCAAGGCTATGCAATCAAGTGGATGATTTGAATTCTTTTATTATTTTTAACCCCTCCATGGCCATTTTATTTAGCATTCTGTCTTAAGAATGCTATTATTTTCAGTTATAACTGTTATAGAGGAAAATAATAAAGTGAAGTTCAGGTCCCCATTGACTTTAATCGAGTCCGGGTTCAGGGTCAAGTTCTGGTCCCAAACCCGAACTTTGAGCTGAAGTTCGGCCGAACCCAGCAATCTCGAACTTCCACGGGTTTGCTTATTCCTACTAATAAACCCTTTGTCTTTTTCCCCACTAATACACACCAAAAAGAGACTTTAGAACATATAACTGCCGCCGTAAACAACAAATATTTTTTTATTGCCACTAGTACACGCCCAAATTTTCTCACTTCACCACACAACAGCTAATAAGCCCCTTTTTTTACCCCCACTAATGCACAACGAAAAAAAGCTTTAGAACATATAACTGTGGCCGTCAACGGCAAATCGTTTTTTTTTGCCACTAATACACGCCAAAAAGGGCTTTAATTTTCTCACTTCACAACACAACGGCTAATAAGTCGGGTTGAACGAACCCGAACTGCAAAGAATCTTTTATCTTCATTCATCAGTACCTGCAGTGACGTCACCGCACGTACTTTCGCAGGTCCTGAAGAAAGAAGACCTGCGCGATCAAGGCTATGCGATCAAGTGGATGATTTGAATTCTTTTATTATTTTTAACCCCTCCATGGCCATTTTATTTAGCATTCTGTCTTAAGAATGCTATTATTTTCAGTTATAACTGTTATAGCGGAAAATAATAAAGTGAAGTTCAGGTCCCCATTGACTTTAATCGAGTCCGGGTTCAGGGTCAAGTTCTGGTCCCAAACCCGAACTTTGAGCTGAAGTTCGGCCGAACCCAGCAATCTCGAACTTCCACGGGTTTGCTTATTCCTACTAATAAACCCTTTGTCTTTTTCCCCACTAATACACACCAAAAAGAGACTTTAGAACATATAACTGCCGCCGTAAACAACAAATATTTTTTTATTGCCACTAGTACACGCCCAAATTTTCTCACTTCACCACACAACAGCTAATAAGCCCCTTTTTTTACCCCCACTAATGTACAACGAAAAAAAGCTTTAGAACAAATAACTGCGGCTGTGAACAGCAAATATTTTTTTTTGCCACTAACACACCAAAAAGGGCTGTCTTTTTCTGAACTTCAACACACAACAGCTAATAAGCCCCTTTCCCTCCCCCCCTCTAATACACAACAAAAAAAGGCTTTAGAATATATATATATACATATATATATATATATATATATATGTATAGAAAGAAAAATGGCGGCACTGGCTCCCAGGGGAGAAGGCCGGTGCACGTCCCAAAGGGAATGGACTGGTTTCCCTGATGAATATTCTAGGAAAAATGAGCGGCACTCCAAGAATAAAAGCAGTGAACCCTTTATTCACACCGGTGGTGCAACGTTTCGGCTCTAATCGCGAGCCTTCCTCAAGCAAAGAAACAACTCAAATGGCAGTGATTATATAGAGGATACAGAACATGTGGTAACAACCCAGTGGGTGTGTTCAACAATTCATAAAATACATGACAGTAATTAGCAATAAATACACATCGTACCAATAGGTGCAAAGAAATATGCTGATCATCATTGAAAGCAGTGATAAGAGTGAGATATGAAACAATATACGGATCAGGTACACAAACATGATCAGATGATGTGCCAGCATACAGTGTAAACATTATACATAAGTGTATGGGGGAGGAGCAACGGAGTAATATCGCAGAACATACCTATCTAGCAAGGAGGCTCATAATGTGCCGTGAAGTCGGCGTTGTGGATATCTTTCTGCGCAGGCGTGGCTACACACCAATAGCGAGTGCTCAGCAAGCCAGGAATGTTGCACGTCAACGCAGTGCGCTGGCAACCCTACGTCATTGCAGACGTCCTCCCGGAAGCACACAATGTACAATCCTGTGCGCATGCTCAGCAAAAGATCGAGCTAAACGCGCCATCTTAGTCACTGGAAAGCTGCCCATAAAGCCACCACTTTGCATATCGCACCCAACCAAAGACAAAAAAGGGCATAGGGGGTTAGACAAGGGCACAGGGAATCCCATTTGACAGGGTACCCATATACCCCTTCCTGGCAGAAAATCCATCGCAACCACGGTAACCGCACGCTCCATGTGTTGAACGAACACATGGACAGAGTGCGCACGCTCGATAGGACTGAGTTACTGACAAAACGTGACACTGTCCAGAAAAAGGCCAGGATTCCGTTTGTTTCACTATACACTGAACTCAGTCCTTCAATAAAAAAGATATTGAATAAACATTGGGGATTGTTGGGTACATGCTTCAAAGATATTCCTGAGTTCTCATGTCCACCAATGTCATCATATCGTCGATCACGGAACCTGCGTGATCAGTTGGTCAAGGCCGATATTGGCTCTAGGGGATCTTTGAAGCAAACCAAATTGACCCAGTCTGGCTTAGGCTGCTTTCCCTGCCTAAACTGCGTCAATTGCAGATACATCCGTAAGGGGAGGTATTTTGTACACCCCAACACCGGTGTATCCTATGCCATTTTATTTCATCTAACTTGCGATTCTAATCATGTCATCTATGTGTTGTCTTGCCCATGCAATTTGCTTTATGTGGGGGAGACAACAACTGAATTGAAGACCCGCCTCAATAATCACCGCCTCAGTATACGCAAAAGACGGCTGGATTTGCCTGTAGCAAAACACTTTACTGAGGCCAAGCACAAAGAAGGCGATCTGAGGTGTTGGATCCTGGATCATATACCCCAGCCTCGGCGAGGGGGGGATAGATCCAGGATACTGAAATGCAGAGAGTTGAGCTGGATCCACAAGTTGGATAGCTTGAAGCCTAAGGGCTTGAACGCTGACTATAACTTTGGGGATGTTCTGTGAGGGTTGGTTTGCCCTCTTTTCATTGCTTGATACTGTTTTGCACTATTGTGTACATACGTCGAGAGTTATACAACTCATGATTCTCTTATTCTACCATTTTTTCTTTTTTTCTAGATCACTTTCACCCTGCACTTTGGGGTATGGAACATATGGTCGGAGTATACGCAGCATACCATGGAAGGGGTTCATTTTATTATATTTACATTTTATATTTATGTTTGGTTTAGTTCTGTTGCTGACAGGCATGGCAGACACCGCGTTATGATACCCTATTAATATCCTTCTTTTTACGATTTTTCTTTGGTACTGGGAGCTGGTCTGCACGCACTTTTGCAGCATCTGCGAACCATGCAGAGGAGATCCCTCTTGGGCAGGATGGGAGGCAGGAATTCCTGGCGTTATCCCCGCAGACACTGCGGTTACCGTGGTTGCGATGGATTTTCTGCCAGGAAGGGGTATATGGGTACCCTGTCAAATGGGATTCCCTGTGCCCTTGTCTAACCCCCTATGCCCGTTTTTGTCTTTGGTTGGGTGCGATATGCAAAGTGGTGGCTTTATGGGCAGCTTTCCAGTGACTAAGATGGCGCGTTTAGCTCGATCTTTTGCTGAGCATGCGCACAGGATTGTACATTGTGTGCTTCCGGGAGGACGTCTGCAATGACGTAGGGTTGCCGGCGCACTGCGTTGACGTGCAACATTCCTGGCTTGCTGAGCACTCGCTATTGGTGTGTAGCCACCCTGCGCAGAAAGATATCCACAACGCCGACTTCACGGCGCATTATGAGCCTCCTTGCTAGATAGGTATGTTCTGCGATATTACTCCGTTGCTCCTCCCCCATACACTTATGTATAATGTTTACACTGTATGCTGGCACATCATCTGATCATGTTTGTGTACCTGATCCGTATATTGTTTCATATCTCACTCTTATCACTGCTTTCAATGATGATCAGCATATTTCTTTGCACCTATTGGTACGATGTGTATTTATTGCTAATTACTGTCATGTATTTTATGAATTGTTGAACACACCCACTGGGTTGTTACCACATGTTCTGTATCCTCTATATAATCACTGCCATTTGAGTTGTTTCTTTGCTTGAGGAAGGCTCGCGATTAGAGCCGAAACGTTGCACCACCGGTGTGAATAAAGGGTTCACTGCTTTTATTCTTGGAGTGCCGCTCATTTTTCCTAGTATATATATATATATATATATATATATATACACACACACACATACTTGCACCGCAAAAGGGCTAATAGGACCTCAATAACAAGAACGGTTTGCTGGAATTACAAAGTTATTGCAAATCTGTAATGAGCAGCAGTATAATGGCAATTTGGATCTGCAGTCAGTGCAGAAAGGTGTAATAGGATTGTTCCTATTACCCAGGCTGTACACACCCATATTGGACCCTGTTCTGCTTCAATACTGTGGAATTCCTCCCTATCCTTTCCCTACACTTCTAATGCTCTTTCCCTGAACTTCTATTGAGCAAATTATAAGTTTTCAGGGGGTGGAGCTAGCGACTTAACTGACTAGTCGTCTGCAGACATAGCTCCGTCGGTTAAATCACCCATACAGCCTGGTTTTTCAGCTTGTTTGATCCAGGATGGTGAAGATAGGAGTCTCTAAAGCTGGCGATTCCTCCAGCCATCACAGATTCTCAAACAACGAAGGGGAGATGGACAAGTTTATTAAAAAAGCATCCTCTGCCGCAAGAGAAACCAAGATGGCGCCGACCTCGCCGCACACCACAGGACACGAACAGACGGAGGCCTTCGACACCACTCACGGAGGTGAGGATGATGCAGACACCCTGCCCATCTCCCGTACGTACCTTAGAGAAGCCCTCACCTCCTCTCTGGCATCTGCTTTGGAGCCCCTGAGCTCCGACCTCTTGGCAATAAAGCAGGACGTCCGAGATACAGGACGCAGGGTGGAATAGCTGGAGGAGTCACAATCTACCATGATCCAGCAACAGATTGCTGTAAAGCATTTTTTTGCCACTAACACTCACCAAAAAGGGCTGTCTTTTTATCACTTCAACACACAACAGCTAATAAGCCCCTTCCCCCCCCCCCCTAATACACAACAAAAAAAGGCTTTAGAATAAATATATATATATATATATATATATATATACATATATATATATACACTTGCACCGCACAAGGGCTAATAAGACGTCAATAACAAGAACGGTTTGCTGGAATTACAGAGTTATTGCAAATCTGTAATGAGCAGCAGTATAATGGCAATTTGGATCTGCAGTCAGTCCAGCGAGGTGTAATAGGATTGTTCCTATTACCCAGGATGTACACACCCATATTGGACCCTGTTCTGCTTCAATACTGTGGAATTCCTCCACACGATACAAGCCAACATAAACTCTCTATACAATGCCATAGAGGATCAAGAAAACAGAGAGAGGCGCAATAATCTGCGCTTCAGGGGCATTACAGAGTCGGTTGCCCCAGGAGACATACCTAATACCATTGTCCAGATATGCCTCTCCCTCCTGGGCCCTTAAGCTTTAACCAGTATCTACAGCCCCTCCCAGTGACATAATTTGCAAGTTCTTCCACTTTCCAGTAAAAGAGGCTGTTATCTCCATAGCTAGAGAAGCAAAATCTGCCAAATGGGATGGCCAGGACATCCTTATATTCCAAGACCTTGCCCAGTCAATCCTGAGGAAGATACGAGCCTTAAAGCCATTAACAGATTGCCTCAGATCAAAGAATGTCCTTTATGCATGAGGGACATAGAATGAGCATCCCCTCGTTCCAGGACTTGGATCAAACATTCGAGCATCTGGGTATTGAACCCCTAGCCATACAGAATTGGGACCCTGTCCAGGACTTAGCCAACTTACCAAACCTCTCACCTCTCGAGCTCTGGGAAAAGCAGAAATCCCTAAACCCCAAAGGGGCAGAAGAGGAACTCCAAATCAACACCCAGAAGACTCCCATTGGGAGAATGAGATGAACTAATCAGCTTGTTGCATAAAGAACCTCCTCATTGGGGTCACACCAACCCTAATCCAAATGCGGCCTCCTCACATCCCTCTTCCTGTCAACCTTCCTCCCTTCCGATTTCTCTGATACTCTTCTTCTGATCCTTTTCTGGATCCCAATCTCTACTAAGGGCGATACAACATGTCACTCTGTAACCCCCCTCATCCTTTTCTCCCTTTCTCTCCTCCTGCTCTCTCTCCTCTTAATCATCCTTATTTCTAAAATACATCACATTAATGCCTTGTATAACTTCTACCTCCTCAAACATACTCCCCCGAGAGTTATGCCACTTACCACTTAATAACCTGCATACATTTTTGCTTATATTGTTATGTTTTACTGTTTCTTTTAATTATGTTTTGGTTCTTAGACATGGGCGGTCTAGTAACAGGCTACTATACCATTCTCCCAGATGGTTGTTGGGAGCTCCCTTCTCTCGGAAAGGCACTCTCCCTCTCCTCACACCAGTGGATTATACCTATGAGGCCAGAGCAACCTCCACACCCCCTTTCCTCACTTCTACACTCCAACATGAATGACCTTAGATTAGTATCTTATAATGTTAAAGGACTGAGGTCACCCTCAAAGAGATGCCAAATTTTCTCTCATATGAATAGGGAGAGATGTTCTATAGTTTTCCTCCAGGAAATTCATTTCAAACATGGCAATTATCCGAACCTCTCCTTCTCCAGATTTCCCAACTGGTATCACTGTGGGGCCAGAGGTGCCACCTCGAAGGGAGTTAGTATTGGGTTCCATAAAGGGCTAGCTTTCCAAGTCCCATACCCAAGACCCCGAAGGTAGATATCTCATCCTAAAGGGCCTGGTGAACATATATGCTCCAAATACGAAACAAATGACCTGGCTTTCCTCCCTTCTTTGACTGGCTGAAACTCACAGAGAGGGGACCCTAATTGTAGCTGGTGACTTTAACGTGGCCCTTAACCCTCTCATAGACACCTCCTCTAAGAAATCCGCTATTCCCTCAAAAGCTCTCAAACTACTGCAAACCAAGCTTTTCAATCTAGGGGTATTAGACACTTGACGCTGCCTTAATCCTAACTCACTTGACTACTCTTTTTATTCCTCAGCAAACAACTCATATATCAGAATAGACTACATCTTTATCTCAAGAGAACATCTACAACTTTGCTCTACAGCCAAGATTGGTGATATGACACTCTCGGACTACTCCTCAATATTCTGTGATATCCATCCTGCCACCAGGTCGGGTAAGAATATTAACTGAAGGTTCAATGAGTCCTTGCTGGGTAACCCTAATCACAAATCTCAAATTTCCTCCTACCTGGATGATTATTTCTCCACTAACAATACCCCGGACATATCCCCCCAGGTTCTGTGGGATGCCCACAAGGCATATATTAGAGGTAGATTAATTGGACTCTGCTCTTTCTTTAAAAAGGAATCAGAGAAAAAGTACATGTCCTTGTTGTCAAAAATACACACACTAGAAAAAGCTCATAAGCAATCCTTACTCGCCCAGCAACTTGCGGAACTTTCTTCTCTCAGAACTGAATTAAAGAATCTTCTGAATGAACGTTCAGCTAAGTATTTCTTGTCTGCTCAACAGAAATTCTTTGCACATAGGAACAAAATTTATGATGCAGAGAAGAGGCTCCCGCCACGTTCAGAGCATTAAATGCCCTCGGGGAAACCTATTATTTAAAGCAGAAGAGATTGCCGAGCAGTTCAAGCTTTTTTATGAGTCATTATACAATCTACCTACCTCTAAACTTCCAGATACCTCCCAGGGGAGAGAGGCAAATATTAACTCGTTTCTGGACTCTCCCCATCTCCCGACTCTTTCAATATCCCAACGTAATTTCCTAGTAAAACCATTCACTATGTCCGAGTTGACACTGGCTGTTAACGCCAACCCCTAAGGGTAAATGCCCAGGCCCAGATGGCCTCCTCTATCATACTACTCAGCCTTCAGAAACTCCCTCCTTAACTTCCTACTTCTCATATGCAACCTCTCTATTCTCAACCATTCTATCTCTGCTGACATGACTAAAGCCACCCTCACTATCATCCCCAAGGAGGGCAAAGACCCATCATCATGCTCCAGTTATCGTCCCATCTCACCACTCAATGTAGATCTCAAATTATTAGCCAAGATGCTTGCCACTAGATTACAAGGCCTTTTACCCAGCTTGATTCATTCTGATCAGGTGGGATTTGTCAGGGGTCGGGAGGGGAAGGACAATACCACAAAGGTCTTAAATGCCCTATTCTATGCTTCCTATAAATCCATCCTCCTGGTCTTGATTGGCACGGAAGCCAAAAAAGCATTTGACAGGGTTGACTGGTCTTATATCAAATTGGCTCTGTCCAGATTTCAGATTCCTGAACCCTACATTAATGCGGTGTTTTCTATGTACTCCTACTCTTCCGTGTCAATTAATGGAATCTTATCTTCTCCTTTCCCAATCAGGAACGGAACGAGACAGGGGTGCCCCCTTTCTCCCCTCCTCTTTGTCCTGATGATGGAGACTCTTATGCAAGCTCTCAGACAGGAAAATGAGATCAGAGGCCTATTTGTGGAGGGTTTTGAGTTCAAGCTTTCTGCTTTTGCAGACGACTTACTGATACTCACAACTAACCCCTGTAAATCTATGAATATCATCCTTTCGATACTTAGTCACTTCGGTTCTCTATCCAATTTTAAAGTTAATGCCTCCAAATCCCAGGTGTTTCATATTGGCCTCTCATCCCCAATCCTCTCCTCCCTCCAGAGGAACTCCCCATTTAACTGGCACACCCAACAACTGACTTACCTTGGGGTGAAGCTTACCCCGTACCTTCTGATTTATTTAATCTAAATTACAAACCCCTGTTGCTCTCAATAGCCACCCATTGGACTCATTGGACTTTCCATACCTATCCTTGTTTGGGAGAAAGAACATCCTCCTGTCTCTGGTAATCCCAAGACTAACTTACTTGATGCAAGTACTCCCTATTGAGATCCCCAAAACTTATTTTATCTCCCTAAAAAGGCTGATTCATAGATATATATGGCAGGGGAAAAGCCCACGTATGTAATTTGACACACTTACTAAGTCTAGAGCCCAGGGAGGTATTGGTCTACCTGACCCTGAAGTTTACATGAAAGCCATCCAACTATCCAGGGAGGTGGATTGGATTAGAAACCCCACTCATAAAACATGGCTTACCGTGGAGAATGCTTTCTTACACACTTCTGCTGGCTGACAGATCACCTCCAACACCCAGCACTATTGCACTATTCACAACTCCATGATTTGCAACACATTAAAGGTTTAGAGGTGGTTCTCGGCCAGCGGTGGGGCTTTGGCGCTATCATCCCTCCTCCTACTTTTAAAAGATGTTTTAGCTTTATCCCCTAAAGAATTAAGGGAAAGCTGTCCTGTTCCCTTAAGGTCTTCTAGGCTCTCCATTTCTGATATTTTAGATCAGGACGGATGTATGCTTCCCGAGTCTGAACTTCGCATGAAGCTTGGACTACCCACTCAAAACTATATGCTTATGTGTTTTCTAAAGTTGAAAATACTCTTTCTTATAAACCCCCCTCCCCCCGAGAGAGGCTAGCTGGTTTAAGAGGCTGATAGGCAATCTGCTACCCCCTCCCAAAATAATATCAGCAATATATAAGTCTCTTAAGACATCTCCTTCTAGTCCAAACCTGCTGCAACTGGTCTTTGGGAGAGAGATTTAAAGCGGACCCTGTCGACTTCTGAAACAAAATAATTATCACCCCACACAGGATCTCTAGATGCATTCACATTCAAGAAAACAGCTACAAAATCCTATTATGCTGGTATAGAACCCCAGACAAGACATGCCTTTATAAACCTGGATCTCCAGATGTCTGTTGGAGATGCCATACGTAAAAAGGTACTTACCTACACATCTGGTGGTCTTGGGATCCAATCAAGTGGTCTTGTGATCCAATTAAGGCCTGGTGGTCGGAAATAATTAAAATCAGCAACCAGATTTGCAAGACCTCCTTTCCCTGCACCCCAGAACTAGCTTTGCTTACTCTAGGGGTGGGAGGAGTAAACCCACATAAAGCCTCTCTCTTCTCTCTACTACTAGCAGCGGCCAGAATGCTCTTGCCTTCCCATTGGCTCTCTTCTGAAACCCTGAATGTAGACCACTGGGTTAACAAAGTCGACCAAATCTATAGATTTGAGGAAATTTACCACTGAGACCTAAGATCTAGACCCACTTTCCTCCAGATATGGTCACCTTGGAGAAGTTGTAGGGATTTCTCTTGATCCCCTTCTCTAACTCACTCTGCCTCGCCTGTGCCACAAGATTCATGTTTTAACATTAGTCTTACTCTAAATTACTACTACTTTCCCATGTCTAACTGTTGTTATGGTTATGTTATTGACTGTAAAGCTATTTTGCCTACTCACTCCGGTCTATACCGGTCAAGATATACTGTATGTCTGCCACTTTCATCTGTAACTGTGATTTGTATGGTCTTACTTGAAAGTACATATTGTATAGTTACTTATAACTACTTAATAAAACAATAAAAATTGTTAATAAAAAAATATGTTTTCAAATTTTTCCTAGCACTGTCCCTAGCGCCTGCTTACGTCTCTCCCTGCTCTAAGTATGTTGGAAAATGGCTGAATCCAATATGGCTGAGGATATTTATAAGGCTGTGACATCACAGGGCTGGCTGGCTTCTGATTGGCTGCATGCATGGCATTGTGAGTGATCCCTCGTTCCCAGAGTTCCTTGTTCCATGTCCTGACATGTGCAGCAGCCATTTTAGGGAAAAAAAGGCGATTTGTTACCATAAAGTGTGAGGAAATTCGGATTTGGTGCGAATCGAATACTTCCTGAAATTCGGATCGAATTCCACTTCGTCAGCTTCGATTTGCTCAACTCTAATCTTAATCTTCGTTGATGAAATGTCCTGTCTTTTTCTGAAAATAATGTAGGAACATCATACACTCCAATGTTCATCTAGGTTCATTATGCTCTATTATAAAATTTCATGATACTGTTTAATATGAGGAAGTTTCCTAAAATGTGAATTCATTCTAGGTATTACAAATAATGCCACATAATAAGGGTCACACAATGTCACTTGCTTCAAGGACAAAGGAATACAAAAGTTTCTAGGCACTTTTGCACTGTTGACCAAGCAATAGCTATGCAGATTAGTTTGTGTTAAGCTCATGAGAATGTGATGGCAACTATGATTAAATGTGACTGAAACAGTTATGCAAAACATCAAGCTGTTTCCTAAATCTACAGGGAGCAAAAAGTATATCTGCATACATATAACACTACAAATGCAAGCCATTAGAATGAATAATATTACCCAGAGGAAGTATGAATGCAAAGCAAAATAGTTCCTAAACAGAGCACAGATATCATCTTCCAATTGCTGCCTTTTCATTTTAATGGAACCAGCTTTTAGGAGACTACAAATATGCAATTTTCTAATGAAAATAGTTGAAAATGTCAAAATTTTATATAATTTTACCACATGTCACAAATATGATTAATCAAGGAAATGTTTCTCATAGGGTTCCCTAGCAAAACTCATTACAATATTTAAAAATGTATTTTTCTTTCAAATGAGTGGAGGAAATCTTTTATAACAAACAAAATGTGTTCAATTTTACTAATTTTACCCAACTTCTAAAGCGGAGCATGTGCTAACCATGCCCCGGTGTCAGAAGAGTAGTGGTGCATGCACAGTTGCTGCTTTGGTACCAGCAGCAGAGCCTCAGTGCTTTTGACGCTACTTGGAGCAGCAGCTGTGAGATTGTCATGGTCGGACAATATGGCCCTCATTCAAGCAAAAAGGGAGGGGTCTCTTGAGCAGTGGGGGGAGCACCTTACAGCTCATCTATAATGAGTTACCACATGCATAATGACCAAGGACTGAAAAACATTGAACTATCCAACATTAACAGGGACCTGTGCACAAAGACGGATCCTTAAACTGGTTTTATGTGAAAAAAAATGGACTTGCTTGCAAACACAAGTGTAAAAGAGAACCTGTCATTGCTACTGATGTGTGTCTTTTAGTAAATGCTTTTAGTATTCTCCATGAAATGTTTCTGGGGAAGATTTTCTTAGCTTTGCATTTGTGTCAATCATCTACTATTGCTTCTAGAATTTTTTTCCATGCATTTAATAGCTGGGTGATACCTATTAGGGATGTGTCTGCAATGGCCAGGATATGGGTTGTTAATGTTCTGTATTTGTTGTGACGTCAATTGCAGCATTCACAGGGTAGAGGCATGTAGTAACACAACTCTGGGGCGTTACATTCCCCCTTACTTTGAGTTAAGCCACCCTCGGCTTATGCTTAGGATAAAAGAACTGAGCTCTAGGGTACCCAAATTAATACAAAGTGCTGCATGAAGTACACATAAAGACATACAAAGACAAACATACAACGGTTACCCTAAGGTTCCTGCCTACATGAGTAGGGTGTCCTAATTAACAGTTTTCCTCTCGGTATACCCAGTGAACCAAAGGTCTGCACTAAGCAATCACTACTGACTGACTTTGAAGCATTGTCCACCGATACCAAAGAAAGTATGGGGGTGTCTTTGCTCTGTTGTCCCACCATTGTGTAATAAAATGCCTTCAAATGGAAAGGCTTTATCCTGTATTCCCTTCCCTGCACCAAAGTCAAAATATAAGGCCTATAGAATGATCACTATGGTGACTAATGGGTAGCTAAAATGGCTCTAAGGTGGAGGTACCATACCTCAAAGGCACAGAAGGGGGGGTATCAGCTTCTCCATGCGCTTCTGGCAATGTCGCAGGAGAAGGGTATAATAATCCCATTAAACTCCTAGAAGACACACCAGGATGGGGGTTTATTAGTCCCATTACCAATCCTGGCACATATAACAAACAGAAAGGAGGGGTATATTACTCCCCTAGCCATTCCCAAAGCAGTGGGGTTATCCTTGTAGTTGCTGGACCTGCCTGGGACTTACCAGTTGTCTTACTCGTGCACTATGAGTAGGCCATTAGTAGGGATGAGCGAACCCGAACTGTATAGTTCGGGTTCGTACCGAATTTTGGGGTGTCCGTGACACGGACCCGAACCCGGACATTTTCGTAAAAGTCTGGGTTTCGGGTTCAGTATTTGTCGCTTTCTTGGTGCTTTTTGAAAGGCTGCAAAGCAGCCAATCAACAAGAGTCATACTACTTGCCCCAAGAGGCCACCACAGCCATGCCTACTATTGGCATGGCTGTGATTGGCCAGTGCAGCATGTGACCCAGCCTCTATTTAAGCTGGAGTCACGTAGCGCCGCATGTCACTCTGCTCTGATCAGTATAGGGAGAGGTTGCAGCTGCGACGTTAGGGCGAGATTAGGCAGTGATTAACTCCTCCAAAAGACTTCATTCAGAGATCGATCTGCAGCTGTGGATGATTAAACTGCTGCTATTGAATTGCTCACTGTTTTTAGGCGGCCCAGAGCGTTTTTCAGTCACTTTTTTCTGGGGTGATCGGCGGCCATTTTGTGTATTGTGGTGTGCCAGCACAAGCTGCCACCAAGTGCATTTAACCCTCAATAGTGTGGTTGTGTTTTGGCATTATCCTACATCAGGGTGAAGCTCTCACACCAAGTGCATTTAACCATCAATATTGTGGTTATTTTTTGGCCATATACTACATAAGGGGCAAGCTGTCACCAAGTGCATTTAGCCCTCAATAGTGTGGTTGTTTTTTGGGCTATATCCTACATCAGGGTCAAGCTTTCACACCAAGTGCATTTAACTATCAATAGTGTGGTTATTTTTTGGCCATATCCCAGTCTAATTCTGACTGTAAACGTATACCTGTCACCCAGCGCCTAAATAATAGGCCTCAAATTTATATTCATCCAAATCTGTCATTATTGCTGTAGCTGGTCAAGTTATTTAGTGTCAGTCAAAGCACAGTTTTTGTTCTGGGTTGAAATACAATTCCCAATTTAGCAATTTCCTAATTTAGTGGTTTCTGCTGTGTCAGACCTACATTAAATCTATCCCTAAAAGGGTATATAAGATTCAAGGTGCGCATAGGGTCATTCTCAATAACTTCACACACACGCTACTGTGCATATCCCAGTCTAATTCTGTCTGTAAACGTATACCTGTCACCCAACGCCTAAATAATAGGCCTCAAATTTCTAGTCAGCTAAATCTGTGGTTATTGCTGTAGCTGGTCAAGTTATTTAGTGTCCGTCAAAGCACAGTTTTTGTTCTGGGTTGAAATACAATTCCCAATTTAGCAATTCTCTAAATTAGTGGTTTCTGCTGTATCAGACCTACTTTAAATTTATCCCTAAAAGGGTATATTAGATTCAAGGTGCAGATAGGGTAATTCTCAATAACTTCACACACACGCTACTGTGCATATCCCAGTCTAATTCTGTCTGTAAACGTATACCTGTCACCCAGCGCCTAAATAATAGGCCTCAAATTTATAGTCAGCTAAATCTGTGGTTACTGCTGTGCCTGTATTAGTGTAATACGGTACCTAAATAGATAGCCATAGTGTCTTTAAAAAAAAGGCCTGAATTTGAATACAATACATTGGGCCAAATAATATTTTTGTTGTTGTGGTGAACGATAACAATGAGGAAAACATCTAGTAAAGGACGCGGACGCAGACATGCACCCTCTGGTGCTGGGAGAGGACGTGGCCGTTCTGCCACAGCCACACGTCCTAGTGTACCAACTACCTCAGGTCCCAGTAGCCGCCATAATTTACAGCGATATTTGGTGGGGCCCAATGCCGTTCTAAGGATGGTAAGGCCTGAGCAGGTACAGGCATTAGTCAATTGGGTGTCAGACAGTGGATCCAGCACGTTCACAATATATCTCCCACCCAGTCTTCTGCAGAAAGCGCACAGATGGCGCTTGAAAACCAAGCCCATCAGTCTGTCACATCACCCCCATGCATACCAGGGAAACTGTCTGAGCCTCAAGTTATGCAGCAGTCTCTTATGCTGTTTGAAGACTCCGCTGGCAGGGTTTCCCAATGGTATCCACCTAGCCCTTCCCCAGCGGTGGAAGACATAGAATGCACTGACGCACAACCACTTATGTTTCCTGATGATGAGGACATGGGAATACCACCTCAGCATGTCTCTGATGATGACGAAACACAGGTGCCAACTGCTGCGTCTTTCTGCAGTGTGCAGACTGAACCGGAGGTCAGGGATCAAGACTGGGTGGAAGACGATGCAGGGGACGATGAGGTCCTAGACCCCACATGGAATGAAGGTCGTGCCACTGACTTTCACAGTTCGGAGGAAGAGGCAGTGGTGAGACCGAGCCAACAGCGTAGCAAAAGAGGGAGCAGTGGGCAAAAGCAGAACACCCGCCGCCAAGAGACTCCGCCTGCTACTGACCGCCGCCAACTGGGACCGTGCACCCCAAAGGCAGCTTAAAGGAGTTCCCTGGCATGGCACTTCTTCAAACAATGTGCTGACGACAAGACCCAAGTAGTTTGCACGCTGTGCAATTAGAGCCTGAAGCGAGGCAAGTTCTGAACCTTAGCACAACCTGCATGACCAGGCACCTGCATGCAAAGCATGAACTACAGTGGAGTAAACACCTTAAAAACAAGGAAGTCGCTCAGGCTCCCCCTGCTACCTCTTCTGCTGCTGCCGCCTTGGCCTCTTCTGCTGCTGCCGCCTCGCCCTCTTCCTCCGCCTCTGGAGGAACGTTGGCACCTGCCGCCCAGCAAACAGGGGATGTACCACCAACACCACCACCTCCGTCACCAAGCATCTCAACCATGTCACACGGCAGCGTTCAGCATTCCATCTCACAATCATTGTTGTTCCCAGCCGGCACTACTTCTCCAAGAGAGCCGTGCCTTCCCTGCACAACCAAGTATCCGATAAAATCAAGTGTGCATTGCGCAACGCCATCTGTGGCAAGGTCCACCTAACCACAGATACGAGGACCAGTAAGCACGGCCAGGGACGCTATATCTCCCTAACTGCACACTGGGTAAATGTAGTGGCAGCTGGGCCCCAGGCGGAGAGCTGTTTGGCGCACGTCCTTCCGCCGCCAAGGATCGCAGGGTAACATTCTTTGCCTCCTGTTGCCACCTCCTCCTACTCAGCTTCCTCCTCCTCTTCTTCTACCTGCTCATCCAGTCAGCCACACACCTTCACCACCAACTTCAGCACAGCCCGGGGTAAACGTCAGCAGGCCATTCTGAAACTCGTATGTTTGGGGGACAGGCCCCTCACCGCACAGGAGTTGTGGCGGGGTATAGAACAACAGACCGACGAGTGGTTGCTGCCGGTGAGCCTCAAGCCCGGCCTGGTGGTGTGCGATAATGGGCGAAATCTCGTTGCAGCTCTGGGACTAGCCGGTTTGACGCACATCCCTTGCCTGGCGCATGTGCTGAATTTGGTGGTGCAGAAGTTCATTCACAACTACCCCGACATGTCAGAGCTGCTGCATAAAGTGTGGTCCGTCTGTTCGCGCTTCCGGCGTTCACATCCTGCCGCTGCTCGCCTGTCTGCGCTACAGCGTAACTTCGGCCTTCCCGCTCACCGCCTCATATGCGACGTGCCCACCAGGTGGAACTCCACCTTGCACATGCTGGACAGACTGTGCGAGCAGCAGCAGCCCATAGTGGAGTTTCAGCTGCAGCACGCACGGGTCAGTCGCACTGCGGAACAGCACCACTTCACCACCAATGACTGGGCCTCCATGCGAGACCTGTGTAGGTCTGTTTCGAGTACTCCACCAACATGGCCAGTGGCGATGACGCCGTTATCAGCGTTACAATACCACTTCTATGTCTCCTTGAGAAAACATTTTGGGCGATGATGGAAGAGGAGGTGGCCCAGGAGGAGGAGGAGGAGAAAGAGGGGTCATTTTTAGCACTTTCAGGCCAGTCTCTTCAAAGTGACTCAGAGGGAGGTTTTTTGCAACAGCATAGGCCAGGTACAAATGTGGCCAGCCAGGGCCCACTACTGGAGGACGAGGAGGACGAGGATGAGGAGGAGGTGGAGGAGGATGAGGATGAAGCATGGTCACAGCGGGGTGGCACCCAACGCAGCTCGGGCCCATCACTGGTGCGTGGCTGGGGGGAAACGCAGGACGATGACGATACGCCTCCCACAGAGGACAGCTTGTCCTTACCCCTGGGCAGTCTGGCACACATGAGGGACTACATGCTGCAGTGCCTGCGCAACGACAGCAGAGTTGCCCACATTTTAACGTGTGCGGACTACTGGGTTGCCACCCTGCTGGATCCACGCTACAAAGACAATGTGCCCACCTTACTTCCTGCACTGGAGCGTGATAGGAAGATGCGTGAGTACAAGCGCATGTTGGAAGACGCGCTACTTAGAGCATTCCCAAATGTCACAGGGGAACAAGTGGAAGCCCAAGGCCAAGGCAGAGGAGGAGCAAGAGGTCGCCAAGGCAGCTGTGTCACGGCCAGCTCCTCTGAGGGCAGGGTTAGCATGGCAGAGATGTGGAAAAGTTTTGTCAACACGCCACAGCTAACTGCACCACCACCTGATACGCACGTGTTAGCAGGAGGCAGCATTTCACTAACATGGTGGAACAGTACATGTGCACACCCCTCCACGTACTGACTGATGGTTCGGCCCCATTCAACTTCTGGGTCTCTAAATTGTCCACGTGGCCAGAGCTAGCCTTTTATGCCTTGGAGGTGCTGGCCTGCCCGGCGGCCAGCGTTTTGTCTGAACGTGTATTCAGCACGGCAGGGGGCGTCATTACAGACAAACGCAGCCGCCTGTCTCCAGCCAATGTGGACAAGCTGACGTTCATAAAAATGAACCAGGCATGGATCCCACAGGACCTGTCCGTCCCTTGTCCAGATTAGACATTAACTATCTCCCCTTAACCATATATTATTGGACTCCAGGGCACTTCCTCATTCAATCCTATTTTTATTTTCATTTTACCATTATATTGCGAGGCAACCCAAAGTTGAATGAACCTCTCCTCTGTCTGGGTGCCGGGGCCTAAATATGTGCCAATGGACTGTTCCAATGTTGGGTGACTTGAAGCCTGATTCTCTGCTATGACATGCAGACTGATTCTCTGCTGACATGAAGCCAGATTCTCTGTTACAGGACCTCTCTCCTCTGCCTGGGTGCTGGGCCTAAATATCTGTCAATGGACTGTTCCAATGTTGGGTGACGTGAAGCCTGATTCTCTGCTATGACATGCAGACTGATTCTCTGCTGACATGAAGCCAGATTCTCTGTTACGGGACCTCTCTCCTCTGCCTGGGTGCCTTGGGCCTAAATATATGACAATGGACTGTTACAGTGGTGGCTGACGTGAAGCCTGATTCTCTGCTATGACATGCAGACTGATTCTCTGCTGACATGAAGCCAGATTGTCTGTTACGGGACCTCTCTCCTCTGCCTGGGTGCCTGGGCTTAAATATATGACAATGGACTGTTACAGTGGTGGCTGACGTGAAGCCTGATTCTCTGCTATGACATGCAAACTGATTCTCTGCTGACATGAAGCCAGATTCTCTGTTACGGGACCTCTCTCCTCTGCCTGGGTGCCTGGGCCTAAATATATGACAATGGACTGTTACAGTGGTGGCTGACATGAAGCCTGATTTTCTGCTATGACATGCAAACTGATTCTCTGCTGACATGAAGCCAGATTCTCTGTTACGGGACCTCTCTCCTCTGCCTGGGTGCCTGGGCCTAAATATATGACAATGGACTGTTACAGTGGTGGGTGACGTGAAGCCAGATTCTCTGCTATGGGACCTCTCTCCAATTGATATTGGTTAATTTTTATTTATTTTATTTTTATTCATTTCCCTATCCACATTTGTTTGCAGGGGATTTACCTACATGTTGCTGCCTTTTGCAGCCCTCTAGCTCTTTCCTGGGCTGTTTTACAGCCTTTTTAGTGCCGAAAAGTTCGGGTCCCCATTGACTTCAATGGGGTTCGGGTTCGGGACGAAGTTCGGGTCGGGTTCGGATCCCGAACCCGAACATTTCCGGGAAGTTCGGCCGAACTTCTCGAACCCGAACATCCAGGTGTTCGCTCAACTCTAGCCATTAGTATTAACGTCCGCAGAGGCAGTCCGTGTAAAGAGAACAGAGTTATTAAGAAAGGTGACACAGAAGTAAGGTGCTACTAATCTGACTAAAGGCAAAAGTTAAGTGCAATACCACAAAAAGTGCATAAAGGTTCACATTGCGACACCTAGAAAAGAATACACACAATGGGCATACGGTACTTAAACGTTACCTAACCTGTAAACATGTTGGGGAAAACAGTGCAAAACAATATGCATTCATTAGTGCAATAAATATTTAATAATAAACTCAAATATGGCTTGAGTCTTTTTTCTTGAAGTGCTTTAGTTGGAATCCTCTGGAAACAAAGAAAAGTCACTTGTAATCCACGGGAAACAATAGAGTGAATTGTAATCCAATAGGAGGTATATTTGTAATCCAAGGAACATTATAAAACAGTATATAAAAGCACATAAAATAGCAGCAAAAATTAGGACCATAGTTCCATGAGGCTCTCAAGTAACCTGAGAAAGGGCATAAAACATGTACAAACTTGGCACAAACTGGGATGTAAAGGGTTAAAATTGTTGTGGGGAGTCCTTACAAAAGTGGCCATCCATCTGAGGCTCTAACTAACGGCAACGGCTTCCATAAGTTTTTTATTTTAAGGTGAAGAGGACATTTAAAGAAGGACTTTTAGGTCCTCCTCACTACTTGGGCTGCTAAAGCTCATTAGGGGGCACTCCTGCCTTTGGTAGCTCAACTTGGCGGATGAAGTGGCATGCCAATGCCCTCTAGTGGTGTCCTTTGAATTTGGCTGAGCAGTCAGCCTGGTGAATGCTGCAGTGACCTGCTGCAAGCCGGAATCCCTTGCCATTGCAGAGGTGGGCAAAACCTCTTGCTGAAGAGGCTCTGGAAGGCAAACTGGGGGTGCCTGTTGGAGCTTCTATGGCAAAATGTAAGGTTGCACCCTAGGATTAAATGTTAGGACATAGTTGTTATTCTGACCTACCTGTAGTGTTGAGGGTGCTGCCAGGTCAGGGATGAGGGGCTCTGGCTCAGGTTGTGCTCGCTCCCTGAAACTTAATTGGCCATCTAGGGTCCCTTGCAAGCATCGGACTCTCCCTGCAGATCCTGGGTCTTCCTGCCAGGTCTCTGGGGTAGAAGTAGGGGTTAATAACTTGGCCAAAAGGGTCGCTCCTGTGGCAAAGGGGCCTTGTATGGACCGCATTGGGTGTATTCCACCTGATCCCCGACATAGAGGTTGTGGCAGGTCTGAGGCAGGTAAGTCTGCTTGACAGAGCGGCGGTCCACAAATACTTCCGCTCCCGGGTCATTATCTTAGAGGAAGCCCACTCCCCTCTCTACAGAGAACCATAGCACTGTTCCGGTGCGCAGGGCGAGTTTAGAATCGCCAGGCCGGGGTCATCCAGAACTTGCTTCACCCATTCCTCAACTGCAGTCTTGTACTCCAACTGGCTTTGGGCATGACAGGTGATTTCAAATAGGACCCCTGGATTGAGGTGACTGGGCCTGGGTTCAGTCCGGCTGTGTGGCGGAGTGGAAACTCCGGCCGTCTCTGCCGCACCAGAGAGCGTGCGGAGCAGAGCCTCTCTGGACCTAGTAGATGAGTCAGGTATCAACGGCAGAGGCAGCTACGGGTTGGACCGGGGCCTCAGGGAGCGGGACTGCTACTAACTGTTGTGGCGGCCTGCCGGTTCCGGTGCCTCCTGCTGCGCGTGGGTCTCTGTGATGGGCGACATGATTGCGGCTTAATCTAGGGCTGCGGTCGACTCGAGGAGGGTTGTGGCTTCCTTCTGGGCCGGGATGTCGATTGCTGGAGGTGAAAATGCAGTCTGCAATGCAGAGGCCTCCGGGGCCTGGACGGCTTCGCTGGCGGTGGTTTCCGCTGGAGCGGGCTTGAGTGTGGCAACCATCTTTAACCTCCTCAGGACCGCCGACCACAGGATTGCGTCCTGGCGGCCCTGTTATTCCTCCTTGACGCGCTGATCCGTCCTCTCGCGAGAGGCAAGATTTCCTGTGAACGCACGCACACAGGAGCACGCGTTCACAGCAGGGGCGGATTAAGTGCATGATAGGCCCGGGGCTGTCTACCCAACTTGGGCCCCACTCCATTTTAGTTTATTTTTATTTTTTTTGTATGAAGAGGCTGCGGTGCTTCATGGGCGCCACAGTCTCTTCTAAGGCCATATGACATCTTCAGATTAAAATGAAATACCCCAAATTGGGTCCTAAACTGAAAAATGTGGTCGCCAAATTTTAAATACATATAATTGTAATAAAAAAGACATGGAGGAGAATACAGCACCGCATACCTCTTATATCCAGTGATATCTCCTGTCATGTAGACCTTCTCTTTCCTCTTCTCCTCCATTTGACCCAGACCACCATGGCAAATTCTTCCAGCCGTCTCTACAGTTTGTAAAACAGACACGTTAGATTTCTCAATTTTTCCATCAACCGCCTCATGCTGGTGTCCCCACAGTGTCATCCTGCCACCCCCAATACTGTGCCCATTGTGCTCTCCAATGCCCCAGGAACTATACTGCTGAAAAAATAGTGACCCTAATAGACATAATTGGGGTAATTTATCAAACTGGTGTAAAGTAGAACTGGATTTCCAAAAGAGCTGTCAAATATGAAAGGTGGAATCTGATTGCCTGCTATGGGCAACTAAGTCAGTTCTGCGTTACACCAGAGTGCCCCCAGTAATAATAACACCCTATATTTAGTGATGGCCTGAACTACAGGGAGTGCAGAATTATTAGGCAAGTTGTATTTTTGAGGATTAATTTTATTATTGAACAACAACCATGTTCTCAATTAACCCAAAAAACTCATTAATATCAAAGCTGAATATTTTTGGAAGTAGTTTTTGTTTGTTTTTAGTTTTAGCTATTTTAGGGGGATATCTATGTGTGCAGGTGACTATTACTGTACATAATTATTAGGCAACTTAACAAAAAACAAATATATACCCATTTCAATTATTTATTTTTACCAGTGAAACCAATATAACATCTCAACATTCACAAATATACATTTCTGACATTCAAAAACAAAACAAAATCAAATCAGTGACCAATATAGCCACCTTTCTTTGCAAGGACACTCAAAAGCCTGCCATCCATGGATTCTGTCAGTGTTTTGATCTGTTCACCATCAACATTGCGTGCAGCAGCAACCACAGCCTCCCAGACACTGTTCAGAGAGGTGTACTGTTTTCCCTCCTTGTAAATCTCACATTTGATGATGGACCACAGGTTCTCAATGGGGTTCAGATCAGGTGAACAAGGAGGCCATGTCATTAGTTTTTCTTGTTTTATACCCTTTCTTGCCAGCCACGCTGTGGAGTACTTGGACGTGTGTGATGGAGCATTGTCCTGCATGAAAATCATGTTTTTCTTACCTTGCAGACTTCTTCCTGTACCACTGCTTGAAGAAGGTGTCTTCCAGAAACTGGCAGTAGGACTGGGAGTTGAGCTTGACTCCATCCTCAACCCAAAAAGGCCCCACAAGCTCATCTTTGATGATACCAGCCCAAACCAGTACTCCACCTCCACCTTGCTGGCGTCTGAGTCGGACTGGAGCTCTCTGCCCTTTACCAATCCAGCCATCTGGCCCATCAAGACTCACTCTCATTTCATCAGTCCATAAAACCTTAGAAAAATCAGTCTTGAGATATTTCTTGGCCCAGTCTTGACGTTTCAGCTTGTGTGTCTTATTCAGTGGTGGTCGTCTTTCAGCCTTTCTTACCTTGGCCATGTCTCTGAGTATTGCACACCTTGTGCTTTTGGGCACTCCAGTGATGTTGCAGCTCTGAAATATGGCCAAACTGGTGGCAAGTGGCTTCTTGGCAGCTGCACACTTGACTTTTCTCAGTTCATGGGCAGTTATTTTGCGCCTTGGTTTTTCCACACGCTTCTTGCGACCCTGTTGACTATTTTGAATGAAACGCTTGATTGTTCGATGATCACGCTTCAGAAGCTTTGCAATTTTAAGAGTGCTGCATCCCTCTGCAAGATATCTCACTATTTTTGACTTTTCTGAGCCTGTCAAGTCCTTCTTTTGACCCATTTTGCCAAAGGAAAGGAAGTTGCCTAATAATTATGCACACCTGATATAGGGTGTTGATGTCATTAGACCACACCCCTTCTCATTACAGAGATGCACATCACCTAATATGCTTAATTGGTAGTAGGCTTTCGAGCCTATACAGCTTGGAGTAAGACAACATGCATAAAGAGGATGATGTGGTCAAAATACTCATTTGCCTAATAATTCTGCATGTAGTGTATTCGCCGGGAACTATAGTTCCCAGCGAACATAGCTTGTTCGCGTTCGCCGCGGCGGGCGAAGATATGCGATGTTCGGTCCGCCCCCTATACATCATCATTGAGTAAACTTTGACCCTGTACCTCACAGTCAGCAGACACATTCCAGACAATCAGCAGCAGACCGTCCCTCCCAGACGCTCCCACCCCCTGGACAGCATCCATTTTAGATTCATTCAGAAGCTGCATTCTCAGTGAGAGGAGCGACAGTGCTGCTGCTGCTCATTCAATAGGGAAAGCGTTAGCTAGGGCATTGTTCTGTGTCCACAGACTCATCTGCTGTAAGGACAGCGTCCTGACAGCACCCCAAAAAGCCCTTTTTAGGGCTGGTGCATCAGTGTGCTTATATATATATATATATATATATATATATTTTGCAGTTGCCTGGCTGCCCATGTGTGAGAGGATGCAGACTCAGTCACAGACAGCACTGTGTGCACAGTGCACACCATTCATACAGGGTGTGACAGAAAAACCATTCATACAGGGTGTGACAGAAAATACCTTGCAGATAAAAAATAAAATTCTATTTATATTTTTCTGTGATATAATCACATTTGCAAGCCCGTGTGTGTCAGGCTCACACATACTGTATTGTGTCCACTGGCTAGTGGCTAGGCCTCCACTCATAGCGTTACAGGGTGTCATTTACTCAAATACCTTGCAAAAAAAAAAAAAAATTATATTTAATATTTTTCATTGATATAATCACAGTTGCAAGCCAGTGTGTGTCAGGCCAACACAGACTGTATTGTGGCCACTGGCTAGTGGCTAGGCTCCACTTATACTGTTACAGGGTGTCACTCACTCAAATACCTTGCAGATAAAAAAATTCTAGTTAAAATGTTTCTGTGATATAATCACATTTGCAAGCCCATGTGTGTCAGGCCCACACAGACTGTATTGTGGCCACTGGCTAGTGGCTAGGCTCCACTCATACCGTTACAGGGTGTCAGTCACTCAAATACCTTGTAAATAAAAAAATATATATTTAATATTTTTCTGTGATATAATCACATTTGCAAGCCTGTGTGTGTTAGGCCCACACAGACTGTATTGTGGCCACTGGTTAGTGGCTAGGCCTCCACTCATAGCATTACAGGGTGTCACTCACTCAAATACCTTGCAATTCTATGAATAAAATGTCTGTGATATAATCACAGTTGCAAGCCCATGTGTGTCAGGCTCACAGAGACTGTACTGTACCCACTGCCCACCACTTATATAGGGTGGCACAGTACCTTGCACGCATAGTACCACTTATCTAAAAAAAAATGACAGGCAGAGGCAGTCCACCCAGCAGGGGCCGTCGTGGTCGTGGTGCTGTGATTTCCACTGGCCCTGGAATAATGCCCAGTGTTCAGAGGCCACGTACCCTGAACCCAAAAAATTTGGAGAAAATAGTTGACTGGCTTACACAGGACACCCAATCTACAACAGCTTCCGCTAAGAACCTTGACGCACCATCCTCCTCCAGCTCAGCTTTGGTCACCTGCTCTCAAGTTACCACTCTTTCGCCCACCGCCACCACCACCACTACCACCACAGCCACCACAGCCGCTTCACTTGATCCCTGAGAGGAGTTATTTACACATCAGTTGGATGAAATTAGTGATGCGCAACCATTATTGCCAGGGGATGTAGATAACAGGGATATGTCTCAGTCAGGCAGCATTACACACATGGACGTACAGTGTGATGATGATGATGATGATGATGATGTTGTACCCGCTGCTGCTTCCTTTGCTGAGGTGTCAGATACAAGTGAAGTGGTTGATGATAACGATGTGTCCGTGGATGCCACGTGGGTGCCTGCTCGAAGAGAAGAAGAAGAGGAGGAAAGTTCAGAAGGGGAGACAGAGAGAAGGAGGAGACGAGTTGGAAGCAGGGGGAGGTCATCGCACGGAGCTAGTGGCACAGTCAGACAGTATGTATCGGCACCCGAGGTCAGCCAGACAGCACACCAATCAACGCATGCTGTTGCCACCACCAGAATGCCGTCATTGCAAGCTCAGCAGTGTGGCATTTTTTTTGTGTGTCTGCCTCTGACAACAGCGATGCCATTTGCAACCTGTGCCAAAAGAAACTGAGTCGTGGGAAATCCAACACCCACCTAGGTACAACTGCTTTGCGAAGGCACATGATCGAACATCACAAACGCCTATGGGATCAACACATGATGACGAGTAGAAGCAGCACACAAGCTCAAAGCCACCAACCTCCTCCTGGTTCTGCATCTTCATCCACGTCAACCACTGCTGTCCTCCTTGCCCCCTCTCAACCACCCGCCACTCCGCCTCTCACCTTCAGCAGTTCCATCTCATCTGCCCACAGTCAGGTGTCTGTAAAGGAAATGTTTGAGCGTAAGAAGCCAATGTCACAGAGTCACCCACTTAACCGGCGTCTGACAGCTTTTACCATACCAGCTGGTGGAGTCTGAGGCCATCAAAAAATTTGTCGCTATTGGGACACCACAGTGGAAGGTACCTGGACGATTTTTTCTTTTTTTTTTCAAAAAAGGCAATCCCAAACCTCTACTCAGTGATTGAAAAGGAAGTCATGGCATCTCTGGCATACAGTGTTGGGGCAAGGGTTCATCTGTCCACTGATACCTGGTCTGCAAAGCACGGTCAGGGCAGGAATATCACCTACACTGCGCATTGTATCACCTACACATCCTCTTCCATAACCTCCTCGTCTGAGTTCTCTTCTGCTGCGGCGTCTGGCTGCACATCAACTGAATCCCCCCAGCTCCCCAGAGGCTATTCCACATCCCGGATACGACAGTGTCATGCTGTCTTGGGGTTGACTTGCCTGAAAGCAGAGAGCCACACCGAACCAGCACTCCTGTCCGCCCTGAACGCACAGGTGGATCAGTGGCTGACCCCGCACCAACTGGGGATCGGCAAAGTGGTGTGTGACAATGGAAGCAATTTGTTGGCGGCATTAAATTTGGGCAAGTTGTCACATGTGCCGTGCATGGCACATGTGTTGAATGTCATCGTGCAACGCTTTGTGTCTAAGTACCCAGGCTTACAGGACGTCCTCAAGCAGGCCAGGAAGGTGTGTGGCCATTTCAGGCGTTCCTACATGGCCATGGCGCACTTTTCAGACATTCAGTGCTGAAACAACATGCCAGTGAGATGCTTGATTTGCGACAGCCCGACACGTTGGAATTCAACACTCCTAATGTTCGACCGCCTGCTCCAACAAGAAAAAGCTGTCAACGAGTATTTGTAAGACCGGGGTGCTAGGACAGCCTCTGCGGAGCTGGGAATTTTTTTGCCACGTTACTGGACGCTTATGCGCAATGCCTGTAGGCTCATGCGTCCTTTTGAGGAGGTGACAAACCTAGTCAGTCGCACCAAAGGCACCATCAGCGACCTCATCCCATTTGTTTTCTTCCTGGAGCATGCCCTGCGAAGAGTGCTGGATCAGGCTGTAGATGAGCGTGAAGAGGAAGAGTTGTGGTCACCATCACCACCAGAAACAGCCTTGTTATCGTCGCTTGCCGGACCTGCGGCAACGCTGCAAGAGGAGTATGAGTAAGAGGAGTCAGAGGAGGAATGTGGCTTTGAGGAGGACGAAGACTAACCATAGCAGGCATCCCACCAGGGTGCTCGTTGTTGTCACCTATCTGGGACCCGCGGTGTTGTACGTGGCTGGGGGGAAGAACAGACCGTCAATGACATCAGTGAGGACGAGGAACGGGAAATGAGTAGCTCGGCATCCAACCTTGTGCAAATGGGGTCTTTCATGCTGTCATGTCTGTTGAGGGACCCTCCTATAAAAAGGATGAAAGAGAACGACCTGTACTAGTTGGCCACTACTATGACCCCCGGTATAAGCAGAAAGTGGCGGAAATGTTACCAAATTACCGGAAGTCAGAAAGGATGCAGCAGTTCAAAACCAAACTAAAAAATATGCTATACATAGCTTATAAGGGGGATGTCACAGCACAACGGGAATCTAACTGGGGAAGAGGTGAAAGTAATCCTCCTACTACCACGACCACGGCGGCAAGGACAAGACGCTTTACATATGTGTTGTTGATGGAGGACATGCAGAGCTTCTTCAGTCCTATGCATCGCCACAGCCCTTCGGGGTCCACCCTCAGAGAATGACTCGACCGACAGGTAGCAGACTACTTCGCCTTAACTTCAGATATCGAAGGAGCGATGAACCCTTTGACTACTGGGTGTGCAGGCTTGACCTGTAGCCTGAGCTATCCCAGTTTGCAATAGAACTTCTGGCCTGCCCCGCTTCAAGTGTCCTGTCAGAAAGGACCTTCAGTGCAGCAGGAGGCATTGTCACTGGCAAGAGAAGTCACCTCGGTCAAAAAAGTGTTGATTACCTCATCTTCATTGAGATGAATGAGGCATGAATCCCGAAGGGACTGACAGTGGGAAATACGTTTGACTAACAAGGCCTGATGACATGCCTTGGCCTCAAAATGATCCCCACGCTGCTGTATTTAATGTCTGCATACCGGATGACTTTCGTGAATTCTCCGCCACCAACTAGGGTTCAAGCCGCAATGTTTTAGTCACCTTTCTGCCTGGAAAACATCATTTTTTTCGGCCGCTGCTACAGTAGCAGCGGCTGCAAAGATACCTAATTTTTCAGGCATGTGTACATGCCTAATTTTTCTGGCCTCTAGTGCTGCCCTGTGGCTGCAAAAACAAAACAAAAAAAAAAGGCACATACATGTGTCAATTCCCCTTCGTGATCGGTACCTTGTTGTGGTGAAGGGGCTTGCATATGACAATGAAGCAATCATCCCCTCTATGAGTGTGTTGGCAATGTTGCCATACCCCAGATAAGGCCGTTGCTTCATTATGATCAGACTAAAAGCGATCGGCTGGATAATTTTTCATAGAAAAAACATTATTTTTCATTTTTTAATTTTTTTTTAAGTTGTATGGGTTTTTAATACATAAAATAAAAAAATCATAATAAAGTCTCTTAATAGTTTATTAGAAATAATGCAGACAATTTAAAAAATCCCCATCAATTCCAATACAAAGCAAGTACAGAGCTCAGAACAAAATTATTTCAGGATGTCGTTAATTCGACAATGATTAATCAATTCGACACACGTCCCCGGATAGGGGACGTAACAGGGATTAAACTGATAGGAATAGTACTAGTTAAAGACACCACTCATATAGGGTGTCACAGCACATTGCCCCGTGCACGCGCAGTGCCCCAACTTGGGAGTAAAAGGACCGACCAGGCTGCTTTTTCCATCTCCCGGTTCCTAAATTCAATACAGTTTGGTGTATCAGAGTTTGGTCTGTCAAACACATACAAAACACATACGGACGCCTGAATGGAGCCTTACAGGGGGGTGATCACCCCATATAGACCCCCTGATCACCCCCCTGTCATTGATCACCCCCTGTAAGGCTCCATTCAGACGTCCGTATGTGTTTTGCGGATCTGCAAAACACACACTGACGTCTGAATGGAGCCTTACAGGGGGGTGATCACCGCATATAGACTCCCTGATCACCCCCTGTTATTAATCACCCCCTGTAAGGGTCCATTTAGAAGTCCGTATGTGTTTTGCGGATCCGCGGATCTGCAAAACACATACGGACGTCTGAATGGAGCCTTACAGGGGGGTGATCAATGACAGGGGGGTGATCACCCCATATGGACTCCCTGATCACCCCACTGTCATTGATCACCCCCCTGTAAGGCTCCATTCAGATGTCCGTATGTGTTTTGGGGATCTGCAAAACATGGACACCGCGGATCCGCAAAACACGGACACTGGCAATGTGCTTTCCGCTTTTTGCGGATCCGCACATTGCCAGAACTATATAGAAAATTCCTTTTCTTGTCTGCAATTGCGGACAAGAATAGGACATGTTCTATAGGCTCTACAAAAAACGCAGTGTTCGCCCGATCAGGCCTGATCTTGTGCGCACACTTGCGTTCAGTCCGCCCCAGTGCATTGACAGAATTTTTTTCTGATCACTGCAAAAACACCGTAAAATCGCTGTGGCGCTATAAAGATCACTTTTGAGGGGCATGGCGAGTTCATAGAAGATTTTTTGGGGGGGCACAAGTTAGCGGAAATTTATATATTTTTTTGTTTTTTGTCTTTTCTTACAAAGTCTCATATTCCACTAACTTGTGACAAAAAATAAAATCTCACATGAACTCACCATACCCCTCACGGAATCCAAATGCGTAAAAAATTTTAGACATTTATATTCCAGACTACTCCTCACCCTTTAGGGCCCCTAAAATGCCAGGGCAGTATAATTACCCCACAAATGACCCCATTTCGGAAAGTAGACACCCCAAGGTATTCGCTGAGGGGCATATTGAGTCCATGAAAGATTGAAATTTTTTAACAAGTTAGCGGAAAGGGAGACTTTGTGAGAAAAAAATAAATAAATCATTTTCCGCTAACTTGTGCCCAAAATAATCTTCTATGAATTTGCTATGCCCCTCATGGAATACCTTGGGGTGTCTTCTTTCCAAAATGGGGTCACTTGTGGGGTATTTATACTGCCCTGGAATTTTTGGGGCCCTAAAGTGTGAGAAGAAGTCTAGAATCCAAATACTTAAAAATGACCTCCTAAAAGTTACTCATTGGAATTTGGGCCCCTTTGTGCACCTAGGCTGCAAACAATTGTCACACATGTGGTATCGCTGTACTCAGAAGAAGTTGGGCAATGTGTTTTGGGGTGTATTTTTACATATACCCATGCTGGGTGACAAAAATCTCTCTGTCAAATGACAACTTTGTATAAAAAAAATGGGAAAAGTTGTCTTTTACAGAGATATTTCTCTCACTCAGCATAGGTATATGTAAAAAGACACCCTAAAACACATTGCCCTACTTGTCCTGAGTACGGAGATACCACATGTGTGACATTTTTTTGCAGCAAAGATGCGCAAAGGGGCCCAAATTCCAATAAGTACTATTTAGGATTTCACAGGGCATTTTTACTCATTTGGATTCCAAACTACTTCTCACGCTTTAGGGCCCCTAAAATGCAAGGGCAGTATAAATACCCCACATGTGACCCCATTTTGGAAAGAAGACACCCCAAGGTATTCCGTGAGGGGTATGGTGAGTTCATGTAAAATTTTATTTTTTGTCACAAGTTAGTGGAATATGAGACTTTGTAAGAAAAAAATATATATCATTTTCCGCAAACTTGTGCCAAAAAAAAGATAAAAAAAATATTCTAGGAACTCGCCATGCCCCTCACGGAATACCTTGGGGTGTTTTCTTTCCAAAATGGGGTCACTTGTGGGGTATTTATACTGCCCTGGCATTTTTGCGGCCCTAAAGTGTGAGAATCCAAATGCCTAAAAATGCCCTCCTAAAAGATACTCATTACAATTTGGGCCCCTTTGCGCACCTAGGCTGCAAAAAAGTGTCACACATGTGGTATCGCCGTACTCAGGAGAAGTAGGGCAATGTGTTTTGGGGTGTATTTTTACATATACCCATGCTGGGTGAGAGAAATATCTCTCTAGAAGACAACTTTTCCCATTTTTTTTATACAAAGTTGTCATTTGACAGAGATTTTTCTCTCACCCAGCATGGGTATATGTAAAAATACACCCCAAAACACATTGCCCTATGTCTCCTGAGTGTGGCGATACCACATGTGTGACACTTTTTTGTAGCCAAGATGCGCAAAGGGGCCCAAATTCCAAGAGTACTTTCAGGATTTCACAGGGCATTTTTACGCATTTGGATTCCAAACTACTTCTCACGCTTTAGGGCCCCTAAAATGCCAGGGCAGTATAAATACCCCACATGTGACCCCATTTTGGAAAGAAGACACCCCAAGGTATTCTGTGAGGGGTATGGTTAGTTCATGTAAAATTTTATTTTTTGTCACAAGTTAGTGGAATATGAGACTTTGCAAAAAAAACTAAATATATATCATTTTCCGCAAACTTGTGACAAAAAAATAAAAACTTCCATGAACTCACTATGCCGATCAGCGAATACCTTAGGGTGTCTACTTTCCGAAATGTCATTCGAAGGGTCATTTGTGGGGTGTTTCTACTGTCTGGGCATTGTAGAACCTCAGGAAACATGACAGGTGCTCAGAAAGTCAGAGCTGCTTAAAAATGCGGAAATTCACATTTTTGTACCATAGTTTGTAAACGCTATAACTTTTGCGCAAACCAATAAATATACACTTATTGCATTTTTTTTTATCAAAGACATGTAGAACAGCAAATTTAGAGAAAAATTTATATACAAAATGTAGTTTAATTTGAACAATTTTACAACTGAAAGTGAAAAATGCTATTTTTTTGCAAAAATTTCAGTCAATTTTGATTAATAACAAAAAAGTTAAAATGTCAGCAGCAATGAAATACCACCAAATGAAAGCTCTATTAGTGAGAAGAAAAGGAGGTAAAATTAATTTGGGTGGTAAGTTGTAGGACCGAGCAATAAATCGTGAAAGTAGTGTAGTGCAGAATTATAAAAAGTGGTCTGGTCATTAAGGGGGTTTAAACTAGGGGAGCTGAGGTGGTTAAAGACGTCTGGGTCGCTGGCTCGGCAGCCACGGAGGGATTCACTGCCTCCAGGATCGTGACAAGCGTCGATGGGCTGCTCCTCTATACCAATTGGGAGTCCCGGATCTCCAGTGGCTACTTTTCAAATACCGGTTCACCGGTATTCAGTCATTTCTCCCCACTGTAGTTTTAGTAGATGCGCTTTCTTCCTCTGCTGCTCGGCCAGGAAGTGAGGGTGGAGCAAATGAGGAGGAATCTTCACACCCTTGGCTCACATTGCAAAGTTCTTGGTGGGCAGGCTTGAATTTTCCGACTTCTAGGGGGGCGTAGTCATCATTTTCGTGCACCTAAGAGGGTGTTCCTGTGTTTTCCCGCTTCCAAAGGGCATAAAGAAGCGGCGCCATCACAAAAACATGGCTGATTAACCCCTGGAGTGCTGTTGTGCACGTTTTAGCGCTATCTGGCACCGCAATAAAAGCAATAAAGTCAATGTTCAGGGTTTCAACACAATTCGTAGGCCTTGTAGCAGTGTTAGACACACAATGCGATCCTGTTAGGCACACAATTAGATCCTGTTTGTGACGCCGCTTATGCAATGACAAGGATATAGGTTGTTAATGTTCTGTATTTGTCGTGATGCCAATTGCAGCCTGCGGTGTGCCAATGGCCAAACATTTTATACAGGCCTCTGAGTCCACCAGTTTTTATGGCAGTAGTTGGTGGGCTAGCAGTTCCGACAAGCCAGCAGTCAGCTGTTGGGCAAGATGGTTATCCGGCGTCATCATCTTTTTATGCTCAAACATTTGGGCCATGGTAGCCTGCCTCTTGCCAGATGAACACGACGACGGTACAGTGGAAGGTGGAGGAAAAATGGGAGGAGAGAGAAGGAGAAGAGGCAGGACATGGAGTGCCGGGAGTGTGGCTTTGTGGGTTCTGATGGTGTTGCTCCCACTGGGCTCGGTGATGGGAGGCCAGGTGTTTTCTTAAGGCGGTCGTCCCTAGGTAAGTGTTAGGCTTACCGCAACTTATGCATTGACAGCACAGGCTGCATATGGCAACATTATTGTCAGCAGCAGACACGTTAAAAAAAGCCCACACTGCAGAGCCATGTGCTGACATCCTGGGAGCACCAGATTTGACCGTGCATGGTGAATAGCTCTCTCCTTTCTTGTCGGCACCCACGTGACGTCCATCAGCACGTCATCATCGTCACCTTCACCACCATTGACATTAGAGATCTCGGAGTAGGCAGCAACAGCGGGGACCACCCTCCTTGGGCTGATCTGAATACTTTCGTCAGACTGCTGGTGGCGACCGTTGATACCTCTTCCTGATCCGATGCCAAGAATGGCAGCACATTGATAAGTTCTTGGAATGGATGGGAAAATAATTCCTCTGACTCGAGTAAATAGGCTATGGTGGTGGTGGTGGTGTTGTCTTTGGGAGTGCACACAGCAGAGAGTGAAGAGGGTGCAGATAGAGAGGATGAGGAGGGTGCAGAAGCGAAAGGCTGAGTGAGCCACTCACCCAAGTAGGTGCGTCCTTTGAAGTAATTGCATGCACCTATTGCAACTTCCCACTTAGGCTCCGGCCTGGTGCACCTGCCCGACCCCTACCACGCCTGGGGAATGGCCTGCCTCTTCCCCTGCCTGTCATTTTCAAAATGACACTGTGACAAAGTCCCTATAGAAGAACATTATTTGTGGAAGAAGGTATATCACACCCCTGACTCAATCCATTTTTTGGGGGGGAAACTGGTACATCACACCAGTAGAAATTATTTGTTCCAATAGCTTTTGTCATTCTGTGTATCTGCGGTAACGCAGCAAAACCGCAAACAAATTCTGCACAACCCAAATGCACTATATAGAAAGTATATTATTGGTATATCACACCCCTTCTTCAATCACTTTTTTTTTTTTGGGGGGGGGGGCAACTGGTATATCACACCAATATAAATTATTTGTTTCAATAGAGTTTTGCACTCTGTGTAGCTGCAGTATCGCAGCAGAACCGCACACAACTGCTGCACAATACAAATGCACTATAATATTATTTATATGTTAGAAAGTATATTATAAGTATATTACACCCCTTAGTAAGTCACACCTATCGATATCACACCTATAGCAGTCCTTAAAAGGACTTTTGTGGCCCTATTAGCTAGCGTTTGGTGTCCCTAACAGTCTGTCCCTGCTCCACACAGCAACCTCTCTTTATACTGGCAAAAGACTGAATATAAAATAGAGGCCAGATCGGGTTTATTTATAAGTTAAGGGGTATGTCCATGTGCTGAAACGTCTTAATTGGCTGTCCTGTACCACCTGCTGGATGTGTGATGGGTCAAAAAGAATATGGCGATCTTAAGACACAGGCTACATTCGAGTCGGTACCTTCATTAGACCTCAGCAGAGCCAGTCTTCAAGTAATTAAGGTACCCCTCTACCCCTGGTGAGCTCCGGTCACATATAGAGCTGAGTGGACCCGTGCTGACACCTCACAGCAGAAGCTCTAACACACCGTGAATCATCAGTTGCGGTCAGCGGTGATCCCGTCGGCTCTTACCTGGCCCTCTGTGCTGAGTAGCAAGTCCGGTCCTGTCGATCGGTGTCCCCAGTCCGGACGCCGTCCTGCTGCCCCGTCGGTGAGTCTGCCTGGTGCCGGGGGGGTGGAATCTGCAGCGGGCCTGACCAAGCCCTGTGAGAGACAGTACCGTAACTCCTGTTGAGGGAGCTGGATAGCTGCAGGGGCTGATTGCTCAGATTAACACAAGATCGATAAACGGTCCAGCCCTACAACTAGATTGAAATATCCCCATAAAGGGCCCAATTTCTACCCAGTGCTGGGATCCAGTGTCTCCCCCCCCCCATACTGGCCCTTCAAGAAGCAAATTAAAGGGTTGGAGACCATCCAAAGCTTACCCCACTTGAACACCCAAATTTAAAGAGACAGTGTCATATTTATTTGGCTATAAAGTGCCAGAAGATAGCTAATTAAATTGATAATTGTCTTATGCATTGAGAATTGGGGAAAATACAACAGAGGGGAATGAACTTAGCTTAATGACATAACAAGTATCACCCTAATAGCGTGGCATCACAGCTTGGTTTAACCAAAATGGTAAAAATTGGTGTGTCTAAAGCTGGGGAATCAGCCAGTCAGCAGAAATTGAACTCAGCTAGTGGAGAAATGGACAAATTTATAAAAAAAAAGCAGCAGCCACGGTTGCAGCCAGAGAACACAAAATGGCGCCAGACACTCCGAAAGTCACAGGCCGTAAACAAGCGGAATCTCCTGCCCATGAATGGGAAAGTGGGGAAGATACTGACAACCTGCCCATCTCCAGATCTTTCCTGAAAGAAGCCTTGGCGTCCTCACTCTCCTCTGCATTAGACCCCATCAGCTCTGACCTAACGACTATCAAGCTTGACGTCAAGCAGATAGGGAGAAGAGTAGAGATTTTGGAAGAAAATCAAGCGAGCGTTATTCAACATCAGCAGGCAGTCACAAACAGTGTCTCCCTAATCCAGAAAAACATCAACAGTTTATTCAGCGCAATTGAAGATCAGGAGAACAGAGGAAGACGAAACAACCTCCGCTTTCGTGGCATCCCTGAATCAGTTGCTGCAGGGGACCTTCCCTACACAGTGGTTCAAATTTGCCTTATGCTCCTTGGTCCTGACACCGCTCACGAAGTTATCCTAGAAAGGGCCCACAGAGCTCTAAAACCTAAACCTGCACCGTCAGAACCTCCCAGGGACATGTTATGCAAATTTCTGGCGTTCCCTGTGAAGGAAGCGATCATGTACAAAGCGAGGTCCAGGAGTTCCATACAATGGGAAGGGAAAGACATCCTTATTTTTCAAGATCTGACCCAATCAACCTTGAGGAAGCGGAGAGCGCTTAAACCTCTCACAGACTGGCTTAGATCCAAGAAGATTCTCTACCGCTGGTCCTTTCCCTTCGGAATACCCTTTATGTTTGACGGTCACAGACTGTCCGTCATCTCATACCAAGATTTAGAACCAATATATCATCTTCTGGGATGTGGCCCTTTAAGTATCCAAAATTGGGACCCCGTCCAAAACCTTCTAGAACTCCCAAAACTACCCAAGCCGGAACCCTGGGAAAAATTACACACACCTAAGTCCCAAAGACATAGGAGAAACGCTCAAGGTCCTTCTCCCAGACGTCTACAAGTGGACAATTAAAACCTTGCTCATCACCACCAAGAATTAGCTGTATGCTCTTATCTTCTAAATCTATCCCTCTGCCTCTTCTTCCTCTCATGTCATTCCGCCTAGCTAGGGATATAGAGCACTCTAAAAATAGACCTTTACTGCTTGTGAGAAGGTTATTAACCTCCACTTAGGGTGATCTAACTGTCACAAATTTTTTCTCCCCTCCCCCCTAACTACTCCTTCTACCCAATTCATTTGGGTTCTACTTCAACTAATTACTAACACCTAATTGCTATAAAAGTTATTATGTTATACTTTTCAGCAATGGGCCGTCCACTAACTCGGGTATATTGCTCGTTGTATGTTTATGTTATTGTTAGTTCAATGGGAAACTGTACTGTAAGTCTGATTCTGAGTAATGAGAAAGCTAAATGTCATATGGATAGGTTTGCAACTCCCCTGGTGGCTGGAAACTTGGAATCCATTGGCTTCCCAACACAAGTAGCGAGTCTGAAACCCACCTACATACTCAAGCCATGACAGATCTTCAAATTTCCTCATATAATGTCAAAGGCTTCAAAACGCCCTCCAAAAGATCTCAAATTCTATCTTTATTAAGAAAAGAGAAGTGTTCGGTTGTATTTCTTCAGGAAACACATTATAAAATCGACCATTACCCTAACCTCTCATTCTCTAGTTTTCCAGTGTGGTATCACAGCGGATCCGACTCTTCAGCCTCCAGGGGAGTAAGCATTGGATTCAAGAAAGGCTGTCCATTCCAATACACCTCTCATATACAAGATCCTGATGGCCAGTATATAATGGTAAAAGGTACCTTTGCAAATCAAGTATACACCTTTATCAACATCTATGCCCCTAATACTCAACAACATAAATGGTTTTCCTCCTTAACCCCACTGGTGGAAGAATTTAAATATGGCATTGTTGTCATGGGCGGGGACTTCAACATAACATTAGATCCCACTCTAGATTCCTCATCACAAAAATCCTCTCTTTCCCAAACAAAACTCAGAGGTGTCCTTAAAAGACTTCACTCTCTCCAATTGGTCGATGTGTGGAGAATTTTCAACCCTTTAAATAGGGACTACACTTTTTACTCCAATATGCACCACTCCTATCATAGACTGGATTACCTACTCGTCTCAAAGGAACACCTCCAGTTTTGCACTAATGCTAGGATGGGATCTATACACCTTTCAGACCACTCTCCCATCTTCCTATCGATCTCTAATCCACAAAATACTCCCAAAACATTCAAATGGAGGTTAAATGAACAACTAATTACTTTCCCGGATTGTAAAAAAACAAATACAGAGCTCCCTGGAGGAGTACTTTCTCCTAAACGCCATTCCCGAAACATCCCCCCAAATTGTGTGGGATGCACACAAAGCCTACATAAGAGGACAATTTATTAAACTAGGATCCCTACTTAAGAAAAAGAGAATGGCAAGGATGGAACAGCTTCTCTCGGAAATTCAGAAGCTGGAGGAGACCCATAAAAAATCTCTCCTAGCCTCGGATCTATCCCAACTTAATAATCTTAGATCAGAACTAAAAAACCTCCTTAACGCTAACTCAGCCAAACTTTATTTACACTCCCAATTTAAGTACTTTGCCCATGGCAACAAGGCCTCAAAACTAATGATGAATCTCATAAAAAAGAGGAAAGTCCAAAGCCACATCAGTAAAATTAATAGGTGGGATGGGGGGGGGGGGGTGGCTACTACCTCCAAAGACATTGCCCTTCATTTCCAAGAATATTATCAAGCCTTATACAACATCCCACAGAGTAAGCCACATGCCCAAGACTTATCTAGCCCGAATACTATTGACTCTTTCCTCGATGCCATCACCCTTCCCAAATTGACTGAAAAGCAAAAATCGACCCTTACCGCCCCTTTTAGCACTGAAGAACTCAACAGAACTATAAAAAACCGTCCAAACGGCAAGGCACCTGGCCCAGATGGTCTCCCGGCCCTTTACTATCGCTCCTTTAGTAACACCCTCATACGGCATACATATTAGGACATCGTCAGACATCATCCACAACTCCATCCTCCGTCAGGCAAAACTCCATCAGCCCTCAGACATCAGACAAAACTCCATCCTCCGTCAGACAAAACTCCATCAGACCTCAGACATCAGACAAAACTCCGTCCTCCCTCACCCAAAACACCATCAGACCTCAGACATCAGCCAAAACTCCGTCCTCCGTCACCCAAAACTCCATCAGACCTCAGACATCAGACAAAACTCCGTCCTCCGTCAGGCAAAACTCCATCAGACCTCAGACATCAGACAAAACTCCGTCCTCCGTCAGGCAAAACTCCATCAGACCTCAGACATCAGCTAAAACTCTGTCCTCCCTCAGACATCAGCCAAAACTCTGTCCTCCCTAACTCAAAATACGCCCTACTACACACACTCTTCACCTGACGGAGCTGCTAGCTGCTGGAGAGGCAAAGGACCTGTGATGACGTCATGACCATGTGACGAGTCACGTGTGTGGGAGGGGTCAGATGTGCACAGCAGATGGTAGAGTGTACAGAACTGTAGCCATCAAATAGAGCTGTGTACTAGAGATGTGTGTGTAACCTGCATGTAGCAGAGCTGTGTACTGTGTTACAGAGATGTATGTGTAACCTGCATGTAGCAGAGCTGTGTACTGTGTTACAGAGATGTATGTGTAACCTGCAGGTAGCAGATCTGTATGTGTAACCTGCAGGTAGCAGAGCTGTGTACTGTGTTACAGAGATGTATGTGTAACCTGCATGTAGCAGAGCTGTGTACTGTGTTACAGAGATGTATGTGTAACCTGCATGTAGCAGATCTGTATGTGTAACCTGCAGGTAGCAGAGCTGTGTACTGTGTAGAAGATCTGTATGTGTAACCTGCAGGTAGCAGCGCTGTGTACTGTGTTACAGAGATGTATGTGTAACCTGCATGTAGCAGAGCTGTGTACTGTGTTACAGAGATGTATGTGTAACCTGCAGGTAGCAGATCTGTATGTGTAACCTGCAGGTAGCAGAGCTGTGTACTGTGTAGCAGATCTGTATGTGTAACCTGCAGGTAGCAGAGCTGTGTACTGTGTAGTAGATCTGTATGTGTAACCTGCATGTAGCAGAGCTGTGTACTGTGTTACAGAGATGTGTGTGTAACCTGCAGGTAGCAGAGCTGTGTATTGTGTAGCAGATCTGTATGTGTAACCTGCATGTAGCAGAGCTGTGTACTGTGTAGCAGATCTGTATGTGTAACCTGCATGTAGCAGAGCTGTGTACTGTGTAGCAGAGCTGTATGTGTAACCTGCATGTAGCAGAGCTGTGTACTGTGTTACAGAGATGTATGTGTAACCTGCATGTAGCAGAGCTGTGTACTGTGTTACAGAGATGTACGTGTAACCTGCAGGTAGCAGAGCTGTGTACTGTGTAGCAGATCTGTATGTGTAACCTGCATGTAGCAGAGCTGTGTACTGTGTAGAAGAGCTGTATGTGTAACCTGCATGTAGCAGAGCTGTGAACTGTGTAGCAGAGCTGTATGTGTAACCTGCATGTAGCAGAGCTGTGTACTGTGTTACAGGGATGTATGTGCAACCTGCAGGTAGCAGTGCTGTGTACTGTGTAGCAGAGATGTGTACTGTGTTACAGAGATGTGTGTGTAACCTGCATGTAGCAGAGCTGTGTACTGTGTATATAGAGCAGTGTGTGTAACAGCATGTAGCAGAGCTGTGTACTGTGTTACAGAGATGTGTGTGTAACCTGCATGTAGAAGTGCTGTGTACTGTGTAGCAGAGCTGTATGTGTAACCTGCATGTAGCAGAGCTGTGTACTGTGTTACAGGGATGTATGTGCAACCTGCAGGTAGCAGAGCTGTGTACTGTGTATATAGAGCAGTTTGTCTAACCGCATGTAGCAGAGCTGTGTACTGTGTTACAGAGATGTGTGTGTAACCTGGGAACTATAAAAAAGTGTAAAAAAACCCCATAAATATTCAGATCACCCCCCTGTTCCCAAAATTAAAATAAAAGACACATCATGGGTTTCGCAATGTGTAAAAACGCCCATTCTCCATTGTATAAAAATATATTCCCCATACGGCAAACAGCAAAACAGAAACCTCAGGGTACACTTACAAGTTTTGTGTGTACGAGGGGCGAGATTCCCGTATTTAACCCCCAGAAGGTTCCACCACTCTGGGTGTTAGCGGGAAACTTGTGTGGGACCTTATGCACCCACTGCTAGATAAGGGTTACCACCTTTGTGTGGATAACTTTTATACTAGTATCCCCTTGTTCCAGTCTCTCGCCGCCAGATCCACGTTCGCTTGTGGGACTGTGCGGAAAAATCAACGCGGCCTCCATGCCCACCCCCTCCAGGTACCTATCCCTAGGGGGGCGACCCGTGCACTTACCAGTGGAAACCTGTTGCTGGTCAGGCATAAGGACAAGAGGGATGTCCTTATGCTGTCCACAATTCACAGTATCGGCATCACCCCTGTCCCTGTGCGAGGTACCGCGGCAACGGTCCTCAAGCCTGATTGCATCGTCGACTACAATCGATATATGGAAGGAGTTGATCTCCCTGATCAAGTCCTCAAGCCATATAACACCATGCGCAAAACCCGGGCATGGTATAAAAAAGTTGCGGTCTACATGGTGCAGGTTGCCTTGTACAACTCTTTTGTGCTGTCCCGGAGCGCTGACAACACAGGGACATGACTTCAGTTCTATGAGGCAGTCCTCAAGGACCTGATCTTTTCTGACCGGGAAAGAGCAGGCCGGAGTACCTCGGGAACTGGAGGCGCCCAGATCGTCCCTGGCCAACACTTTCCAGGTGTGGTCCCCCATACTGGAAAGAAGGGCGGACCCAAAAAAGGTGCAGAGTGTGTCACAAGAGGGGGATACGGAAGGACACCACTACTCAATCTGACACGTGACCCGATCATCCGGGCCTCTGCATTATTGGTTGCTTCAAGGAGTACCACACTTCCATGGAGTACTAAATTTATGTTCCCCTTCCCCATTTTAGCCACTGCCAATCGGATATAAAACTATGGGGATACTAGTAAAGTTATCCACGTGCAGGTGGTAGCCCTTATCTAGCAGTGGGTGCATAAGGTCCCACACAAGTTTCCCGCTAACACCCAGAGTGTGGGAACCTTCTGGGGGTTAAATACGGGAATCTCGCCCCTCGTACACACAAAACTTGTAAGTGCACCCTGAGGTATTCTCACAAAGTTTGTACAGCTTCACGCCATACCTCGCCCGCTTAGAGGGAACATACTGGCGGATAATGAGTCTTCCCTTTAAAGCAATGAGAGACTCATCAACCGCGACTTCCCTTCCAGCTACATAAACCTGCACAAATTTGGCCCCAAAGTGATCGATGACCGACCTGATTTTGTACAGGCGGTCATAGGCAGGATCACCTTGGGGAGGGGACATGCTGCATTATCTGCATAATTGTAAAGTGGGGTCTGGTAGAGGATGTCCCCACTCCAGTAATGCCTGACACTAGGTTTCTTGACTAGGCCCATATGCAGCACGAGGCCCCAAAACGTCCTCATCTTGGCTGCACAGACCGGAGTCCAGCCACCGGGCCTAGCCAAAAAGGAGCCCGGATGTTGAGCAATGAACTGTGGGGCGTACAGGTTTGTCTGCTCCAACATCAGATTCACAAAAAAAGACTAAAGTAGTCGCATTCAGTGAAGCCCACTGTGGAAATCTGGATTCCTGGTTGGCCTACAAAATCAGGAATCACGGGCTCAAAACGCTCTGGGGTATACCAGACAAGTTCACCGGTAGGGGGCTCCGGTGGTCTTAACTGGTGGGCCGGAAAACTAGTACGAGCCCCAGAGCTTCTCGTACTAGTGTGGGCCTCAGGGTCCCTAGCATGGCGGTCTCCTTGCTCCACCTGCCGGCGTCTCCGCCGCCTTGGGGTCTCATCATCATCGCTAGATGACAAAAGGAAAGTGGGGTTATCCTCGTCCTCACTGGGGCTCTCGGACTCGGAGGCAAGCTGGGCGTATGCCGCCTAGAACATCCGGCAGGCCATAGGGGAGTGTGTGTGATAAACTTTATTTGGTGTGCGTGTGTGTGGGGGGACGGGTGTTCGGGAACATACCCTAAACCTTACAGACAAAAAAATAAAAAAAGGCCCAAAAATGTGATTTTTTTTTATTTATTCAAACTCGCTGATCAACCGTCCGAAGTTGATCAGCGGTGGGGCGTGCGATGCGCTAACAGTGACGCTAAGAGTCCCGGCCACAGTCAGCGTACGCATAAAAAATAAAAAAATATATAATATGCTTGTGCCCCAAAAAAAGTTGTGAAAGGGGGCGGGAGGGGGGCAAGCTGCAGGACACCTGGGGGGTCTAGAGTCAGGGTTAAAAACATGGGGTGGAAAGTGGGAGGGGTTTCATCAAATCAAGCACGCAATATCTCGGAAACCAAAGCGGCGCAAACGTTCATTTTTGCAGCACAAACCAGCACAAACGCAGCACAAACGAATGGTGTATTTCTTTTTGAAATTTAAGAACATGGGGTGGAAAATGGGCGGGGCTTCATAAAAATCTAACGCGCAATATCTCAGGAACCAAACCGGCACAAACGTTCATTTTTGCGGCACAAACCAGCACAAACGCAGCACAAACGAATGGTGTATTTTATTTTTTTAATTTAAAAACATGGGGTGGAAAGTGGGCGGGGTTTCAGAAAATCAAGCGCGCAATATCTCGGAAACCAAAGCGGCGCATTTTTGCAGCACAAACCAGCACAAACGCAGCACAAATGAATGGTGTATTTATTTTTGAAATTTAAGAACATGGGGTGGAAAATGGGCGGGGCTTTATAAAAATCTAACGCGCAATATCTCAGGAACCGAACCGGCACAAACGTTCATTTTTGCGGCACAAACCAGCACAAACGCAGCACAAACAAATGGTGTATTTCTTTTTGAAATTTAAAAACATGGGGTGGAAAGTGGGCGGGGTTTCAGCAAATCAAGCGAGCAATATCTCGGAAACCAAAGCGGCGCAAACGTTCATTTTTGCAGCACAAACCAGCACAAACGCAGCACAAACGCAGCACAAATGAATGGTGTATTTATTTTTGAAATTTAAGAACATGGGGTGGAAAATGGGCGGGGTTTCAGAAAATCAAGTGCGCAATATCTCGGAAACCAAAGCGGCGCAAACGTTCATTTTTGCAGCACAAACGCAGCACAAACGAATGGTGTATTTCTTTTTGAAATTTAAGAGCATGGGGTGGAAAATGGGCGGGGCTTCATAAAAATCTAACGCGCAATATCTCAGGAACCGAACCGGCAGAAACGTTAATTTTTGCGGCACAAACCAGCACAAACGCAGCACAAACGAATGGTGTATTTATTTTTGAAATTTAAGAACATGGGGTGCCAACTTCACACAGGTCGGCTGGGAGAGAATCTTCAGTCTTCTGCGCAAGCGCGGCCCGGCCGGGAGAAGAATACAGGAAGTGAACGTCACGCTCAAGGAAGGTAAGTATGAAAAAGGGAAGATGAGAATACCCCTTTAAGAAATCATAAATTCTGCAAGGGTATGTAAACTTATCAGCACAACTGTAAGTAGCTGTGTGATATAAATCTGTGGAATATGGGAAGCACAAGAGGATGTGCACCTTAAATCCCATCTTTGTAAGGCCTCTTGCACATGGTCGCTGTGTGCCTGTGGTCGTATTGTGGACCACATACGGCGGTTCCGCAATACACAGGGCACCAGCCGTGTGCATCCCGCATCCGTGATGTCGACCCATTCACTTGAACAGAACAGAAACACGGATCGGATCCCCACAGAAGCACTACAGAGTGCTTCCATGGTGTTTCTGGCAATGCCTCCGCACAGCAAAAAAGTTGAACATATTCACGGACCCATTCAAGTTGAATGGGTCTGGATCTGTCCCGGCCGCTGCACGCACGTTGCCCGTGCATTGGGGACTGCAAATTGCTGTCCCCAATGCACGGGATGGACCAACAACATTCATGTGCAAGAGGCCTAACACTTGTGATCTGTGTGAAGCGGCATATATGCATTCATGTTGCATGTATTTATTAATTAGGGCGACCAATTCTGAGTAACTCGGAGTGACAGGAGATTTACAGAATCAGATTTTTTTTTTTTTGTCGTCATATTTTGAGCTCTATAACTTTTTGGGGAATTATGTGTACAGAGCTGGATGGGGGCTCATTTTTTGCGGGGCAATCTGAACTTTTCACTGATACCATTCTGGGGTGTTTAAGACTTTTTGATCACTTTTTATTTACATTTTTGTAGCAAATGAAGCGACCAAAAACGGCGAATCGGACATTTGGACGTTTGCCGTATGGGGAATATATTTTTATACAATGGGTGTTTTTACACATTGCGACACCCATGATGTGTATTTTTTTAGTTCTTTTATTTTCATTTTGGAAAAAGGGGGGTGATCTGAATTTTTATGTTTTATTTTACACTTTTTTATAGTTCCCAGGTTACACACACATCTCTGTTATACAGTAAAAAGCTCTGCTACATGCGGTTACACACACATCTCTGTAACACAGTACACAGCACTGCTACATGCAGGTTGCACATAAAGCTCCGCTACACAGCACACAGCTCTGATACATGCAGATTACACATACAGCTCTGCTACACAGTACACAGCTCTGCTACATTCAGGTTACAAATACAGCTCTGCTACACAGTACACAGCACTGCTACATGCAGGTTACACATACAGCTCTGCTACACAGTACACAGCTCTGCTACATGCAGGTTACACATACAGCACTGATACACAGTACACAGCTCTGCTACATGCAGGTTACACATACAGCTCTGCTACACAGTACACAGCTCTGCTACCTGCAGGTTACACATACAGATCTGCTACACAGTACACAGCTCTGCTACCTGCAGGTTACACATACATCTCTGTAACACAGTACACAGCTCTGCTACATGCAGGTTACACATACAGCTCTTCTACACAGTACACAGCTCTGCTACATGCAGGTTACACATACAGATCTGCTACACAGTACACAGCTCTGCTACCTGCAGGTTACACATACATCTCTGTAACACAGTACACAGCTCTGCTACATGCAGGTTACACATACAGCTCTACTACACAGTACACAGCACTGCTACATGCAGGTTACACATACAGCTCTGCTACACAGTACACAGCACTGCTACATGCAGGTTACACATACAGCACTGCTACACAGTACACAGCTCTGCTACATGCAGGTTACACATACAGCTCTGCTACACAGTACACAGCTCTGCTACATGCAGGTTACACATACAGATCTGCTACACAGTACACAGCTCTGCTACCTGCAGGTTACACATACATCTCTGTAACACAGTACACAGCTCTGCTACATGCAGGTTACACATACAGATCTACTACACAGTACACAGCTCTGCTACCTGCAGGTTACACATACAGATCTGCTACTCAGTACACAGCTCTGCTACCTGCAGGTTACACATACAGATCTGCTACATGCAGGTTACACATACATCTGTGTAACACAGTACACAGCTCTGCTACCTGCAGGTTACACATACAGATCTGCTACACAGTACACAGCTCTGCTACCTGCAGGTTACACATACATCTCTGTAACACAGTACACAGCTCTGCTACATGCAGGTTACACATACAGCTCTTCTACACAGTACACAGCTCTGCTACATGCAGGTTACACATACAGATCTGCTACACAGTACACAGCTCTGCTACCTGCAGGTTACACATACATCTCTGTATCATAATGTACACAGCTCTGCTACATGCAGGTTACACATACAGCTCTGCTACACAGTACACAGCACTGCTACATGCAGGTTACACATACAGCTCTGCTACACAGTACACAGCACTGCTACATGCGGGTTACACATACAGCACTGCTACACAGTACACAACTCTGCTACATGCAGGTTACACATACAGCTCTGCTACACAGTACACAGCTCTGCTACATGCAGGTTACACATACAGATCTGCTACACAGTACACAGCTCTGCTACCTGCAGGTTACACATACATCTCTGTAACACAGTACACAGCTCTGCTACATGCAGGTTACACATACAGATCTACTACACAGTACACAGCTCTGCTACCTGCAGGTTACACATACAGATCTGCTACTCAGTACACAGCTCTGCTACCTGCAGGTTACACATACAGATCTGCTACATGCAGGTTACACATACATCTGTGTAACACAGTACACAGCTCTGCTACCTGCAGGTTACACATACAGATCTGCTACACAGTACACAGCTCTGCTACCTGCAGGTTACACATACAGATCTGCTACCTGCAGGTTACACATACATCTCTGTAACACAGTACACAGCTCTGCTACATGCAGGTTACACATACATCTCTGTAACACAGTACACAGCTCTGCTACATGCAGGTTACACATACATCTCTGTAACACAGTACACAGCTCTGCTACATGCAGGTTACACACACATCTCTAGTACAGAGCTTTATTTGATGGCTACTGTTCTGTACACTCTACCAGCTGCTGTGCACATCTGACCCCTCCCACACACGTGACTCGTCACATGGTCATGACGTCATCACAGGTCCTTTGCCTCTCCAGCAGCTAGCAGCTCCGTCAGGTGAAGAGTGTGTGTAGTAGGGCGTATTTTGAGTTAGGGAGGACGGAGTTTTGTCTGATGTCTGAGGTCTGATGGAGTTTTGGGTGACGGAGGACGGAGTTTTGTCTGATGTCTGAGGTCTGATGGAGTTTTGCCTGACGGAGGACGGAGTTTTGTCTGATGTCTGAGGTCTGATGGAGTTTTGGGTGACGGAGGACGGAGTTTTGGCTGATGTCTGAGGTCTGATGGAGTTTTGGGTGACGGAGGACGGAGTTTTGGCTGATGTCTGAGGTCTGATGGAGTTTTGGGTGACGGAGGACGGAGTTTTGGCTGATGTCTGAGGTCTGATGGTGTTTTGGGTGAGGGAGGACGGAGTTTTCTCTGATGTCTGAGGTCTGATGGAGTTTTGTCTGACGGAGGATGGAGTTTTGTCTGATGTCTGATGGAGTTTTGCCTGACGGAGGACGGAGTTTTGTCTGATGTCTGAGGGCTGATGGAGTTTTGCCTGACGGAGGATGGAGTTTTGTCTGATGTCTGATGGAGTTTTGCCTGACGGAGGACGGAGTTTTGTCTGATGTCTGAGGGCTGATGGAGTTTTGCCTGACGGAGGATGGAGTTGTGGATGATGTCTGACGATGTCCTAATATGTATGCCGTACCCTCATCCCACACTTACTTCAGGTATGTAATAGATCCCTCCTAGGATTACCCATTTCAGCAGACATGACTAAAGCTCATATTACCATTTTACCCAAAGAGGGGAAAGACCAGTCTCAATGCTCTAGCTACCGCCCCATATCCCTTTTAAACTTAGATTTAAAACTCCTTGCAAAAATGTTAGCTAACCGTCTCGCCTCATTCCTCCCAGACCTGATTCATAGAGATCAGACAGGCTTTGTAAAGGGCAGAGAAGGGAAAGACAACACTGCAAGAATTCTCAATGCCATCTACCATGCAAAGAAGAAAGGCATTCCCCTGACTTTGCTAAGCACTGATGCGGAGAAAGCATTTGATAGGGTCAATTGGAATTTCATGCGCTGCGCAATATTCAAATTTGGTGTTCCAACACCATTTATAGATGCCACATTCGCTATGTATTCCAATGCCTCCGCATCAGTGCTGGTAAACGATACCATTTCTCTTCCGTTCATAATTAAAAATGGCACGAGACAGGGATGTCCCCTGTCCCCCCTTTTATTTGTTTTAACAATGGAACCACTCCTACAAACTATCAGACAAGATACAACAATAGCAGGGTTAAAACTAGGTAAGCAAGAACATAAAACTTTCGCGGATGATCTGTTAATCATTACCACAAATCCTCAAATTTCCTTGAGGGCCATTCATAACTTACTAGAAAGCAAATCTCAAGCCATAGGCATTGGCATCCCAACGCCCATGATTAACTCCCTAAAAGCTAAATCTCCCTTTAGCTGGGATACCCCTTTTATCTCGTACTTGGGAATAAAAATAAGTTCCGACCCTAATAACCTCTTCAATCTTAGGCTACTTTCACACTAGCGTTCATAGGTCCGTTCGTGAGCTCCGTTTGAAGGAGCTCACGAGCGGACCCGAACGCCTCCGTCCAGCCCTGATGCAGTCTGAATGGAGCGGATCCACTCAGACTGCATCAGTCTGGCGGCGTTCAGCCTCCGCTCCGCTCGCCTCTGCATGGACAGGCGGACAGCTGAACGCTGCTTGCAGTGTTCGGGTGTCCGCCTGGCCGTGCGGAGGCGAGCGGATCCGTTCAGACTTACAATGTAAGTCAATGGGAACGGATCCGCTTGAAGATGTCACCATATGGCTCAATCTTCAAGCGGATCCGTCCCCCATTGACTTTACATTGAAAGTCTGAACGGATCCGCTCAGGCTACTTTCACACTTAGAATTTTTTCTAAGTTATTAATGCAGACGGATCCGTACTGAACGGAGCCTCCGTCTGCATTAATATGATCGGATCCGTTCAGAACGGATCCGATCGAACGCTAGTGTGAAAGTAGCCTTAACTATACCCCATTACTTCAGTCTATTTCGGACCAGATACACCATCTAGATTTCCAGACCCTGTCATGGTTTGGTAGGAAGAGCTTAATTACTTCCTTGATCATCCCAAGACTTAATTATTTGCAACAAGTACTTCCCATTCCAGCTAACAAAAAACATTTCAGGTCATTGAAGTCAGCGATTCGCAGATTTATATGGAAACAAAAAAGCCAGAGACTAGCGATGACCATTCTGCAAAAGCCCAGGGATCAAGGTGGCATAGGCCTCCCTAACCCCCAAACCTATAACAAGGCTATCCATCTGACCAGAATCCTTGATTGGTTTCGGAAACCACTCCATAAATCATGGGTGGACATGGAATCATCCATAGCCCAACTCTCCTTCAGGTCACTTCTAACAGGTGACAAAGGAACATTAATTTCTCTCTCTAACATGAACCAGATTATAAAATCCTCGCTCTCAATATGGAAATGGTTTCAAGAATCCAATTGGGGTTTTCCTCTACCCTCCCCCTTAATCCAAGTAAGAGACATACTAGACTTAGCCCCTCTAGAATTGAAACAATGTCTCCCTAACTCACTCAAAGCATCCCAAATCCCCATTATTTCACTGTTTGATTTGGAGGGTAAGCTAATCAACAAAAAAAGAAATGGCTGAGTTACTCTTAACCTCAGACACTCTCCCCTCCCCGATATCTTTCCTTCACAATTACATCTCTAAACACATCCCACTCCAGACTCTCCTTAGGCCAATTACTTGGTTCAAAGGATGGATAAGTAGTCAGAATGCGATAAGCAAACCGATCTCTCAAATATATAAAAAATTAAACTCTCCTATTAACATGCCAAAACCAGCTTTCATAGGATTATGGGAAAGAGATTTGGGAATCTCCTTTTCACCGCCAGAATTGACCAAACTTTTTATTTCCCCTCATAAATCGTCATGGTGCGTACTGATTCAGGAGAATAGTTATAAAATTCTAACGAGGTGGTACAAGACCCCTGACATTACTTCCAAATATGACAGCTCGAGTTCAGATGGGTGTTGGAGATGCAAGGACTCAAAGGGAAATTTTCTCCACATTTGGTGGACTTGCCCCATTGTATCTAGCTGGTGGAAAGACATATTTGACAAAACCTCAATACCGCCAAACACTTAATTAGCCTTATTGAGTCTTCCGCCTCCGGACTTCATCCCTAAGATCCCCCCTTTATTCCACATCCTTCTCATGGCCGCTCGCCTCCTTCTGCCTCACTTCTGGCTCTCAACAGAACTTCCGTCCCCAGAAATGTGGAAGGATAAGATTGATAGCATATATAGATTTGAAAATTTGGCGCTGCTGAAGAGCGTAATAAACAAAAATTTAGTATTAAATGCGATGGATGGGTGAAACACAACCACTCCAATCACACGCAGACCTCTGTTAATAATCAGTCGACTCATAAGTAGGGAATATACATACTTTCCCCTCCGGTCAGTAAAGAGAGAGGTTATAATAGCTTAAGTGTTGGCCTTCTCCAATAATTCCACTACTTGGTAAGAATTATTCTGTAATTCCAATTATATATATGCTCTCGACTCAGACTCAATAGGAGTGTTGGTATTCAAATACACCTACCTTATCCTGCTTACGTCCTCATTGCAGTTTCACTATGTTGTTACTGTTTACATTTAATGTTTACATCTATCGTATACTTTGTACAACCCATTATGGATTATGTATGACTCCTTTATTCCATGATTGTACAATTATAATTACTTTAAATAAAAAAAATAAAAAATAAAAAAAGAATATGGCGCCGGTGGACATCGACATATGTTCTCCCTTACTGCGAATCGCGAACAAGCAAAGTTCACCGTGAAATGACCACCGGGCGAACTGCAAGGCCATATCGATTGAAAAACCAAATGACAATGTGATTGAAGATGTGCTCCATGCATTGCAAATAGGTCAACCCTCCTTCACCCAGCGCAGACAAAATGTTCCTTCCGTTATCAGTAACTATGGTTCCTATCTCCAGCCAGTGTTTGATTTATTTGATGATGATGCTAAGCAGTTCCTATCCGGTGTGGCTCCGTTAACTAATGCTCACCAGGTGCAGAACTATGTGACAACACCTAGCTTTACATAGGTAATATGCTGGAGGGCCAATGTGAACTGTGTCTACAGTAGAGGGTGAGGACAAGGTGGAGGAGGCAGAGGAGGACACTGGCTTAGAAATCTTATGATTACAACACAGAGGTGGCATTGCCTTGACTATAGTTACAACTCCATACATTAGCGCTGGCATGAAGTCTATCAGACACGATGAGGCCCAAGGACTGGCCCACTTTCTGCTCAACTTGTGTGTTCAGGACTTTTACAGCTTTTTTGGAAAAGTAATATTGGCTTGAGACTCTCCAACTGTGCAGACTCAACTACATGGAGAGGGGGGGACTGTATTACGAGCAACGTGGCCAGTTGCACTTTCAATTTCTGTGTGGTTGGATTGCACGCATACTGTTGTCTTTTTGCAATCACCTCGGGGATCGATTGCTGGCAAAAAAGGAGGAGGAGAAGTATCAAGAGCAATAGACAACATTGAAGTCAATGGCAAGGAACGACAGCTTCCTTCTGCTCACGTTGTCAAACCTTGACTACTAGAGAGAGGGTTTTGGCAAGTTGGATATGCAGTCATTGCTGGATCAGGTTGCAACACTGAAGGAATGGCACATTTTTCCCACGTTTATGGTGACCCTCCATGTGTTGACACAGAGCCATTGTGCCAACATTAGCAACTTGGCCGCGCCTCCCCTTCTGCCCACACACCCTGCATAATGCCATGCTAATGTCCCCCAGAAACTTGGGGGAAAACTCCCACTCTGACAAGTATGGCATTTTCCCTCTACTACTATGTGATGCCTGCCTGCCGTTGCTTTTATGAACCCATGCACTGCTAGTGTGTTCCTCACAGGTATTCTCCCGAGTAGCATACATTGTACCCCTCCTGTGTTTGGCTGCAGATCTCCCACTGCTTCCACCCTGCTGTTCCATTAGCACGCTCCCACCCTGCTGTCTCATGGGCACGCTCCCACCTTGTGTCTCATGGACATGCTGCCACTCTCTCCCACTGGTGATGATGATGATGACCCTTCTTCACCTGACTAACTCACAGGGGTTAAAAGGTGAAAACTAGAAAACTGCCAGGACAATGACCTTAGGTTAAGCCAAAAGTCTAATTGGTTAGTTGGCCCAGCATGTCCCCCTGCTGGGATCAAAGTTAGCTCCAATCATGGCAGCTGCAGCAGAAGCCTGGCTCGCTCTGTAAAGTATTGAAACAAAGTTTTATGCGTATCGACTTTGGATGTTTCATCCGAAGTCCATTCGCTCATCCCTAGATTTAACAGTAGGAAAAGGCATTTATCATAACTGCCACTTTGCGTTGCAGCATGTTAAATACAGTAGAGAACTCTACTAATACCCTATACCAAAGCTATATCAGCACACCAGTTGCTGATTACAACAAAATGTGGTCAGCGAAGTCCTTACTGTACCTAATGTAATGGAAATTTCTTCATGTACTGTTGTGTATTCCAGGTGTTAAACAAAAGAATTTCAATGCAGCTGCTCCAATGATTGCTGATGAAGCAATACTCATCACAAAACCCTGGGGTTCTAATTAAGTTTTAAAGTGCTAAAATAAGATGCAGCCGTCTCACAGCTTATTTGCATCCTCTCTTATATTGATTCTTTATACTTTGAGTATAATATAATATAAACAAGACATTTTCCAGACATTTTACACAATTACTGACATAAGACCTTGCTTTACATTTTTCCCCAGTACATGTGACAGTTTGCCATTTTCATGTCAACAAGCAAGAATTCCCAGCTCATCCTCCAATTTGGAAATCTGCAGATGCTTCTATGAATTTTGTTAAAGATTCATATTTCTCATGATACCGATAGGGACAAGTGGTGATCGAGCATGCTCGGCCAAATACCTGTATGGCTCGAGCATCTTGATGCTGGGCACATGGCGGTATTCGCTGTGGACAGTGACATTAGCTGCGCCACATCTCCAGTGTAAAATATGCACACCCAAAAAAAATCTGTGACATACAGTGTACTTTTTCCATAGATGGTGTCCACTGCAGACAATGACATTAGCTGCGCCAAATCTCCAGTGTAAAGTGTGCACATCTAAAAAATATCTGACATACAGGGTACTTTTTCCGTAGATGGTGTCCGCTACGGACAGTGACATTAGCTGCGCCACATCTCCTGTGTAAAGTGTGCGCATGCAAAAAATATCTGGCATCCAGAGTACTATTTCCGTAGACGGTGTCTACTGCAGACCGTGATATTAGCTGCGCCAATTCTCTTGTGTAAAGTGTGTGCATCCCAAAAATATCTGTGACATACAGTGTACTTTTTCCATAGACGGCGTCTTCTGCGGACAGTGACATTACCAGTGCCACATCTGCAGTGTAACGTGTGCGCTTCAAAAATTTATCTGTGACATACAGTGTACTTTTTCCGTAGACGGTGCCTGCTGCAGACAGTGACATTACCAGCACCAGCTCTGCAGTGTAATGTGTGCGCTTCTAAAATTTATCTGCGACATATATTGTACTTTTTCCGTAGATGGTGCCTGCTGCGGACAGTGACATTACCAGCGCCACATCTGCAGTGTAACGTGTGCGCTTCTAAAATTTATCTGTGACATACAGTGTACTTTCTCAATAGACGATGTCCACTTCTGACAGTGACATTACCAAGGCCACATCTGCAGTGTAATATGTGCACTTCAAAAATTTATCTGTGACCTACAATGCACTTTTTTGCGTAGATGCTGCGTACAGTGACATTACCGGTGGTACCTCTCCTGTATAACGTTTCCTCATCACAAATACCTGTGACATTCCCTGTAATTATTCATTAGCCGTAGGTGACAGCTTTGACATTATCTGCGGGATATCTCCTGTGTGAAGTTTCCACATCCCAAATACCTTTTTCAATTTGTTTGTGCATACACTTCCAAATCCTATGCTACTGTACATGACATTTAATATTATGAAGGTGAGCAGTAATGGACAGGGCAGTGGCTGTGATGCTGATGGTGCACGCAGAGGCCGTGGCACTGGTTGTGGTGAAACAGTGCTTGCTGCCCAAGCACATGGAAAACAATCATCCACGATACCTAGCTTCATGTCCCAGTTTGCAGGGCGGCGCAGGTCACCACTCTCGAAGTCAGACCAGTGTGACCAGGTGGTCGGTTGGATTGCAGCAAATAATGCTTCCAGTCGCTTAAGCACCACCCTGTCTTCCACCAAGTCCTGTCTCAGTAGCCAAGAGTCTGCTCAACCCGATCCTCACCCTGATCCCCCTTCCTCCCATCATGGAAAATCTGAGCAAACAAGCGATCCCACACTCGGATATTCTGAGGAGCTCTTTTCAGCACCATCCCTTGTTTGGCCCTCTCGCCAAGCAAGCTTAAAGAGGGACATATCTTGTGCCCTGACCTACCAAACTCTTGAGCATCCACAATCACAAGAAGATGACGGTGGGGAACGGCAATTACTGTTAATGAGGTGGATGATAATGAGACACAGTTGCCAGTAACTCAACGGCAATTACAGTCTCAAGAGGTTGATGAAGAGGATGAGACACAGTTGTCAATCACTGAGGTAGTGGTTAGGTCAAGAAGTCAGAAGGATGAGCAGAGTGAGGAAGTGGAAGAGGAGGTGGTCGACGATGAAGTCACTGACCAAACCTGGGAAAGTGGAAAGCCGAGGACAGACGTTAAGAGGGGGAGGGATCTGCTGCACCACAACAGGCTAGAAGAGGCAGTGGGGTGCCAAAGGGGAGAAGGCAGGCCACACCAAACAGGCCCGCAACTGTTTCCTGGAGCACACCCTTGCGGAAAGGGGTAGATGTTCCGCAGTCTGGTGCTTTTTTGAGAAAAGTGCGGACGACAAAAGAATGTCACATTTTCAACCTGTGCCATACAAAAATGAGCAGGGGCTTGAACACTAGCAACCTCACCACCACCAGCATAATCCGCCACATGGCATCTAAGTACCATAGTAGGTGGGCCGAACGCCTGGGTCTACAATCTGTGTCTGAGGGTCACACCACTGTCTCCTCTTCCCCTGTGTTTATAGGAGCTTTGTTGCACTCTGTGTTACGTGCTGGCCAATCCCCTGTCCAAGACGCAGGCCTGGATGCCTCCCGCCCTGCACCTGGACCTTCGCAAGGACCATCAGCGACCACATCCACTTCTGTGTCCCAGCGCAGCATCCAAATGTCTTTACCCCAGGCATTTAAACAAAATCGCAAATACCCAGCCACTCACCCATGGGCCATAGCACTAAATGTGCAGCTTTCCAAATTACTGGCCCTGAAAATGTTGCCATTTAGGTTTGTGGACTCTGAGGCCTTTACAGCCTGATGTCGGTGGCCGTCCCGCTTTACGCAGTCCCCGCCGCCACTATTTTTGAAGGTGTGCCGTGCCCCCCTTACACCAACATGTGTCCCGTAATATCACACGTGCCCTGACCAATGCAGTTACTGGGAAGGTCCACTTAAACCCGGACACATGAACAAGTGCATTCGGCCAGGGACGCTACATGTCCCTGACCGCACACTGGGTGAATGTTGTGGAGGCCGGGAGCGAGTTGTACCCTGGGATGGCACAGGTGCTACCGATGCCAAGGATTGCGGGCCCTGCGTCGATCAGGTTTTATGCCCGCACCTATGTTAGTGGCTCCAACACCCACTTCTCCTCCGCTTCCTCCTCCACTTTCACCTCTAAATTATCTGTGTGCAGCACCAGTCAGTCATCAGTCGGTAGCTGGAAGCAGTGTAGCACTGCAGTGGGGAAGCAGCGACAGGTCGTGCTGAAGCTGATATGCTTAGGGGACAAACAGCACACCGCTGCAGAGCTGTGGCAGGGGATAAGGGACCAGACTAAGCTTTGGCTATCGCCACTCAGCCTAGAACCAGGCATGGTTGTGTCTGATAATGGCCATAACTTGGTGGCGGCTTCGGAGCTCAGAAAGCTCAGACACATCCCATGCCTAGCCCACGTCTTAAACTTAGTGGTTCAGCAGTTTTCCAAAACCTACCCCAATTTGCCTGAGCTACTGGTGAAGGTGCACCGCAAGTGTGCACATTTCCATAAGTCATCGACAGCTTCAGCCGGTCTGTCAATGCCGCAGCAGCGCTTGAAATTGCCAGCTCACCGGCTGTTGTGCGACATGAGCACGCGCTGGAACACGATGTTGTACATGTTGTCCAGGCTTTGTGAGCAGCAGAGGGCAGTAGTGGAATACCAGCTGCAACATGGGTGTAGCCTTTCCAGTAAGCTTCCGCTATTCGCAAGCGAGGAGTGGGCATGGATGTCTGACCTCTGTGAGGTTTTAAGAAACCTTGAAGGAATCAACACAGATGGTGAGTGGCGATGCTGCTATTATCAGCGTAACCATCCCACTTCTGTGTCTACTGAAACACTCGCTGCTCACAATGAAGGCAGACGCTTTCAAGAGGTGGAAATGGGGGAAGACATTACACAGTTCGTCATCTCAGCGCAAATTGGACGATAAAGAGGAGGAGGAGGAGCAGGAGATGGTTGCCTCTTCTACATAGGGTAGTTTAATTCCATCTGTTCAGCGTGGGTGGGCAGAAGAGGATGAAGAGAATGAGGGGAGTCTTGCCTGTTGGGACTCTGGCACACATGGCTGACTTCATGTTAGGCTGCCTTTCCCGCGACACGCAACTTATACGAATTTTAGACAACACAGATAACTGGTTGTTCACCCTTAACCCCGCTACAAAGAGAACTTCTTATCTCTCATTCCTCTGGTGGAGAGGACGAGCAAAATGGTGCAATACCAGAAGATTCTTGTTGAAAAATTGCTCCCAAAATCTGACAATGCTGATGGCAGAGTCCATAGTTCCTTGGGCAACCGAGGAGGGGAGACAAGGGGAACACACAACAGTTCCAACAGAGGCAGGGCAACACTTTCCAAAGCTTGGGACAGTTTCATGACACCCTGCCAGCACCCTCACCCTGATGCGCGGCCTAGTGTAACAAGGAGGGAAGCATTTTGGAAGATGGTGAAGGAGTACATAGCAGACAGTGTCAGCGTCCTCAATGTTCCCTCAGTGAGTTACAACTACTGGCTGTCCAAGCTGGACACGTGGCACCAACTGGCGCTCTACGCCTTGGGTGTGCTGGCCTGCCCTATCCTGTCGACAGCATTTTGTCTGAGCAGGCATTTAGTGCTGCTGGCGGCATTATAACAGAAAAGTCATGCAGCAGTTTCTTCTGCTTTTTATTTTTTATTAATTATTTATTTTCTAATTTTCTGATTTACAGACAGATTAACTAAAGCCTGATGGCCAGAGACTGATTTCATATAAAGGAAGTTTGTACAGGTCAGCAGAAATAACTTAAAAAAGAGTAAAGGGTTTCTACCACTTCGTTTTCACATAATTAGGTGTCAGACACTAGCGATCCTCTAGTGTCTGCTCTGCCAAACAATCCTAATATAATAGCTTTTGGGGCAGCCGTTTCGCTAAAAAAAGAACTTATATTGATATGCTAATGACCCGCTAGGTGCTATGGGGGCGTCATTAGCACCTAGAGGATCGGTCTACCTTCACAAAATGCTACCGCCCAGCGCGTCCCTCCAACCCGGCCATCTCCTCCGGAATGCGATCAAGCGGACGACTTCATGCGCGCGGCTGTATTTGGCGCATGCGCAGTGAATGTCCGACCGCTTCCCTGCTCAGACATCTCCACTGCGCCTGCGCCGATGGAGCACTATGACGTCATCGGCGCAGGCGACGTCATGTGAGAATGCCAAGAGTTTTTTGATTTCCTGATCTGTGAAAACTATATTTAGCTCTCTCTCCCATTCTCTAAGGTACAGGTTTTTTTTCGCTTCATCCTCGTCTCCCACCAGGTGGTATAATGCTGCAATTTTCCTTTGTTTGGGTTGTGGAGATAGAATTAACTTTTCGAAATCTGTCAAAGGTCTCCCAGAACTGCACTTCTCCTTTGACCCACCGCACACAGCTCTAATTTAAGATCTTTTAAGGAAAAATCCTGGTGAATTTTTTATTTCTTCTGGTACCCTATCTATTATTGAAGATTCTATATCAGGAGTTAGCTCCCCTATTCTAACCTGAGATAATGAAGACCATAGCTCCGGGAAGATATCCCTGTTGTTTCCCAGAAAGTCGGGGATGAGAAATGCTGGCATTAAGCGGGACGGGAGCTAGTTCTTTACTGAGTTTTTCCCAGGTCTCTTGAATCCCTTTTAACATAGGATCCAGATCTTTGATTTTATTTGAGCTTATATCAGGAAGCCATAGGTAGCTTTGGAGTAAGGGTCCTACACTGTAATCGAATATCTCTTTTACATCCAGTTGCCTTTTGGGGTGAACCGATTTTACCCAACTGTTTACTTGTATTGCTTGATGGTATCTGGTCACATCTGGGAGAGGGAGGGAGAGGGATGATGTTCTAAGGCCTGAAAAAAAAAGATTTAAAAAAAGGGAGGGGGTGTGCCTATTTCTAGTTAGGTATGAAATTAGAAAGGACAACTGAGAGCATATAGAGGAGGTACATGTGACACTTCAGTAATAAACCGGAACAATTTTCAAAACAAGAAATGACAACCGGATAACTGTAACTCTAAAGAGTGAGCCCAAAGTTCAAGGCCCAGACTATCAATGGACAGCTGTCACGACCCTCGGTCATGGTTGTGACTCCTGTAACCGCATGCAGTTGCCTGCGGTCTTGGTGTTGTTGTCAATCACAGGTGAGGGCTATAGTATGTTGCCTCACCTGTGGTTGCCGCTGGCAACATTGTGTTTGTGGCAGCAGAGCAGCCTGAGCGGTGCTAGTGCTGCAATAGGCATGCGGTTGCACCTGGCAACCTCTCTTTATAAGTGTGCCTTTTATCGGTGTGCACGGGGTGTTACATGTGTTGTGTGCACTTCCCCTTTCAGTTGATGTCTTCCCTTCCCTGGTGTTGGAAGGGTTAACTTCCTTCCTAGTGTGTGTGTGCACTGGGTGTGTCTCACTGTGGGTGTGGCTACTTGGCCCTATAAAGCCTCAGTGAATGCCAGTAGTCAGTGGGGGGTTCTTCAGCCATGCTTTCTGGAGACATCCTTCTGGTTACTTACCATCTGCCAGTGAGGGCCACCCTTCTGGTCATAAATTGTTACCTTGTCTGATGTGATGTTTATGTGTATGTGGTTGCTTGTTTATTGCACCTTATGGTTTCCTGGTTTCCCGTGTGATGTATGGTGTGTGCTGTTGTCATTTCTGTTGTTGTGGACAACAGCACTTTTACATGGGTTCCAGGCTGTGTGTCTGTGGCAGGTAGGTGAGGTTGTAGTTTCCACGTACCTGCCACTGCCATAAGTTGTATTGGTTTCCCCTTATTTACAGCTTAACCATTCTAGGCTCCTGTTCCTCCATGTCCAGGAGGAACAGGTAGTCTACCCAGCTCCTAGCTTAGGGACCTGCGGAGGGTTAGTAGGGACCCGAGGTTCCAGAGCATGAGTCCTCCTACCTTTTAGGTCGGCTCATGGCGCTAGGAGTTAGGGTCAGATTAGGGAGGCTTTAGGAGGTGACCTGCTCCCTGATCCTGTGGTCCTGGCCAAGCAGTGACCAAACATCTATGGGTACCGCACGGCTGAGGGTTTCCCCCATCCCCAGTCGTGACAGTATGACCAGAAGGGTGGCCCCCACTGGCAGTTGGTAAATAACCAGGAGGATGTCTCCAGCAAGCATGGCTGAAGCACCCTCTCTGACTACTGCCTTCCACTGAGGCTTTATAGGGCCAAGAAGCCACACCCAACAGTCAGACACACCCAGTGCACACACACTAGGAAGGAAGTTAACCCTTCCAACACCAGGAAAGGGAAAACATCAACTTAAAGGGGAAGTGCACACAATAACCCCAGTGCACACCAGACAAGGGAAGTGCACACAAACACACGTTGCCAAAGGGCAACCGCACGCATACCTGTTGTCCGCGGCAACCGCACTTGAGGCAAACAACTAAGTGCCCCCAGCTGCGGTTGATACAACACCAAACCGCGGGCAACTGCATGCGGCTCCCAAGGAGTCACGACCATGACCAAGGGTCGTGACAACAGCCTTCAATATAAATGCCTATTCTTGTCCGCAAAGCGCGGACAAGAATAGGATATGTTATATTTTTTTAGCAGGGCCACGGACCGAAGCAATGGATGCAGACAGCACACGGAATGCTGTCTGCATCTTTTGCTTTGTGGCCCCATTAAAGTGAATGGGTCCACTTCCGAGCCACCAAAATGGCCGTGTGCATGAGGTTTAATTTGTATTTTAAATTTTTGGGTGAAATTCACAAATTTTTGGGAGTGATATATCAATGCTATACCTAGTAGATAGGTAAAAAAAAATCACTAATTTATCTGTTACATTTTCTGGTGAAATTCACAAATTTTGGGGTGTGATATACCACTGCTATACCAAGTAGACAGGTAAAGAAAATTCACTAATTCGTCTGTTACAATCTTGGGTGAAATGCTATACCTAGTAGACAGGTAAAATCATTTCACTAATTTGCCTGTTACATTCTTGGGTGACATTTGACCATTTTTGCCGTGATTAAACCCTTGCCCTGCATAGGTGATAGGTACATAAATTTAAAAAAATCGTTATATTGTCAGGTGACATTTTACCAATTTACCTCCCTTAGATCTTCTTTTTCTCACGCTCCCTCTCCGGCGTGGAACCCTGATTAGCAGATAACCGTGATCAACATGGTAGGCTCAGAAAAGAACATTGGAAGTTGATAGAGAAGGTATCCAAAATAATCATGGACGTCACGGTGACGTGTGATCAGGCAGAAGTTATCTAGAGTCAACAAAGCGGCAGCAGGGCCTCTCCTGTCTAACGTTTCCAAATCCTAAATACCCCAGTGACATTCCATATAATTTTTTATTAATCATTCCAATAACAGGGCATCTTAAGAGTCCTGTATTGTTATTTATCGTCACTACCTCCCCGAGTTAAGATTGGGTAATTGCCGCTCGCCCCCTCCTTTTCTTCGATTCTTCCGTTTTAATAACTTCTCCCACATTTCCGCTCGATCACAATTACATTTCATCCATTGATCTCCCTAGGATGTGCTATCCCTTTCTCATGCTCCCTCTCCGGCGTGGACCCCTGATTCGCCGCTAACCGTAATCAACATGGTAGGCGCAGAAAAGAACATCGGAAGTTGATAGAGCAGATATCCAATTGGATTGTGAACATCACGGGGACGTGCGACATGGTGAGGCAGTATGTGTGCACATGCCTACACAACTGACTGATGGGTCTGCCCCCTTCAACTTCTAGGTCGCCAAATTGGGCACATGGCCTGAGCTTGCCCTTTACGCCTTGGTGGTGCTGGCCTGCCCTGCAGCCATTGTATTGTTTGAACGTGTGTTTAGCACGACTGGAGGTGGTTATCACAGGTTATATTTCCCAATGTTTTGGGGTGTACCCTAATAAAAAAAAAATGGAAAATGTATAACCGAATAGTAGTGTAGGCTACCTCCTTCTCCTCCACCGCCGCTTCCACCTACACTGTCACATCCACTGCCTCCTCAACCTCCTACTCCATATGGACCTCGTCTACCTAGATCAAGATTATACATTTTTATTTGTACGTATTTTATGTTATTGAAAGTAATTTCCCTATCCACATTTGTTTGCAGAGCACTTGACATGCTCTTAACCACATTTTGCTGGCATTTGCAGCCCTCTAGCCCTATCCATGTCATTTTTAGAGCCATTTTAGTGCTCCAAAGTTCGGGTCCCCATTGACTTTAATGGGGTTAGGGGTCAAGTTCGGGTAAAGTTTTGCTCCCAAACTCGAACTTTTTTGGGAATTTCGGCCAAACCAGTCGAGCCCGAACATCAAGGTGTCCGCTCAACTCTAATCTACGTGTGCAGGTCTACCCAAGCCATCCAACACATGCAAAATAACTTCGAGGTTTACTGCTTCTCAGTCAGATGAGAGCTGGTTTGGAATATCTCATAGTGCACAAGGCTGCAATTATAAGGTTTTCTGGCTGTTATTTGTCTCATGGATAGATTGATTGCTTGTACATACCTGGCTTTTGGCATATAGCCTTTGTGTGGTTGTCTATTGTATGTTGTACATAATAGGAGTCTAAGATGCATCCGCCATCCTCTTAATGCTGTTTCCAAACCATTTTGATGTGGTTTCCGTCAATTTCTAACCTTTGTTTATGAACCAGACACCCTCTTCTTTTCCGAGCAGGGGGTGCCTGGGGTTCTCCTATTGACTTTGATTGTATTAAATTTTATTTGAGCACCCAAATTATTCTGCCGAGCACTCGGATCTGCCGAGCATAGCGATGCTCGAGCCGAACAGCAGTTCGGCCGAGCATGCTCGCTCATCACTAATGCCCTCCTTTATGTGTAACAAAGGGTGTATTGGAGTGCCGGTTCCTTGTAATTTTTGTCAGCCCTTTCACTTAATGCATAGGCTTTTTGAGTGTAGGAGTCCCACTACATGAACAATTGTACCACAATGTGAATGAGGCCCTCCTGTATGTGATATACAGGTTGTATCAGAGTGCCTCTTCCTTGTAATTTTTGGCAGCACATGCACTTTATATACAAGTAAAGAGCACCCAAGCACCCAAGCACTTTTCTGCTCGATCAACACTAGAAGAGACAAATGAAAGAGATTCTAAAAGAATCAACATTGTTCCAGTGAATCAAAAACTTTTCGGATTCCTTTCAAATTAATCATTCACAATGGCAACCGCTATTTTGCAAATTATTCAGAACTTCAGGGGACAGCAGAGAAAATGCAGATGGAGGATCACATGACCCTGGCTGGAGAGATTGGCCCATAATGTTCTCTAGTCAACTTAATCCAATCAAGAAGGACTATATTTACACGTCATAGACATTATATAAGATCCCAACTAGGAAATGCATGTTTTTTGTTTTTCTTGTTTTTTGCTTTAACATTGCGAGAGAGAGAGAGAGAAAATAAATCTTATCTTTTGAACACAGGATACAGCTAGTTTATTGCCAGGGAAGACAATAGCTAGGTAGTTAGATTTAATTAATTGACAGACAGAGAGTGAGCAAGGTTTTAAAGGTGTATTTGACCAGCCGATTCTGCAGTGGATTGTTGGGAAGGAAGCATTCGTTCCTGTCAATCGCCTGCTCAATAGCGGAGGAAGCTGCTGCTTTTACATGCAGGGATCTCCTCCAAAGAATAGGGAGTGGTGTAACGACATTTAAAACTATAGCACTAATTTTATATTTATTTGTATCACCCCAATCTTCATCACATAATTCAAAATCACAGGCATAACTTTTTTACAGTAAAGGGAAATTGGCATACTTTCAATTTGGGTCGAATTTAGGGAAGGAAGGACGCTCTGTATGTCATACATTGTTACATATTATATGCACAGGCCATGGTCACACTGGCATCATGATCCATAAAAGATATGCTACATCTGTTATGATTTGTCCTAATCTGTTATGCTCAATTTTATTGATCCAGTATGACATGCTATGATCCGGAACTGTTCACATTAGTGTTAGCTCATTTGTGTTCAGTTTACATTATATTTTGAGCATACTGCACTTTTTCCAACAGGTAAGCAAAAACATAAACCTGACATACACATTATTAGGCTTTGTTTACATTTACATTGTTATTTCTGTTGTCCTGCTCAAGTTTAGGAACAGAGCTATAGAAATAAAAGAATCATGGGATCTGTTACTTGACAAACATAGACAGTGCATGATGGACTCCCTTGAGGGTCCATGGGGATCCATGGGGTCCATCAGGTTTCCGTAATGGGGCCCAGCATTTTACTGGATAAAATAGTACCTCATGCTTCACTATTTTATCTGCTTAGACAATCAGGGAGAAAAAAAGGGCTCATAATAAATCATGACAATTGGTTCACTGTTGATTTTGAGAAATTAGAAGCTATGACACCAGCTAAACAGAGTTGTACAACACTGGTATATGAGCAGTAGAGATGACAGAATTTCTTATAATTCATGTCATGTCCAATCAAATAAAAAATAAATAAAAAAAGATTCAAATCTGAAATGATTCTACCAAAATCAAATGGCTCTAAAAATTGATATATATAACAGTCTCTCTTCTCCTAAAACTCACATTTTTTCCTGAATAGATTCAGAGGAAGGGGGGGGGGGGGGGAGTTCTAGAGTTGGGTGCGAATATTCAAATAGCGAATATCAGCACTTCGAGAATTCACAAATATTTAGAATTTAGTGATCTATATTCGTAATTTCGAATATTCTAGATTTTGTTTACATCAGTAACCTTCCTTATTGCTTGTGGGCCAATGAGAAGGCTGCATTTTTTTTGTCTAAGCTTAGCAACATCCCTTGCAACCCATAGGTAAATAGGTACCCATTACTATTTAACCACCTCAGCTCCCCTAGCTTAAACCCCCTTAATGACCAGACAACTTTTTACAATTCTGCACTACACTACTTTCACCGTTTATCGCTCGGTCATACAACTTACCACCCAAATGAATTTTACCTCCTTTTCTTCTCACTAATAGAGCTTTCATTTGGTGGTATTTCATTGCTGCTGACATTTTTTTTTTTTCTGATATTAATCAAAATAGTCCGCAATTTTCTCCAAAAAAGTGTATTTTTAACTTTTTCTGGTAAAATTGTTCAAATATAATTACATTTATATACAAGTTTGTGTCAGAATTTATTGTGCTACATGTCTTTGATAAAAAAAATCCAATAAGTGTATATTTATTGGTTTGCGCAAAAGTTATAGCGTTTACAAACTATGGTGCAAAAATGTGAATTTCCGCATTTTGAAGCAGCTCTGACTTTCTGAGCACCTGTCATGTTTCTTGAGGTGCTAGAATGCCAGGATAGTATAAATACCCCCCAAATGACCCCATTTTAGAAAGAAGACACCCCAAAGTATTCACGGAGGGGCATGGTGAGTTCATGTTTGATTTAATTTTTTTTCACAAGTTAGCGGAAAATGGCACTTTCTGAGGAAAATAAATAAATAATAAAGTTTCCATTTCTGCTAACTTCTGGCAAAAAAAAAAACAACTCCCACGTACTCACTATGCCCCTCAGTGAATACCTTGGGGTGTCTACTTTCCGAAGTGGGGTCATTTGTGGGGTGTGCTTACTGTTCTGGCATTTTGGGTGTGGCTAAATTGTGAGCAACCCTGTAAAGCCTAAAGGTACTCGTTGGACTTTCGGCCCCTTTGCGCATCTTGGCTGCAAAAAAAAGTGTCACACATGTGGTATCGCCGTACTCAGGAAAGTAGGGCAATGTGTTTTGGGGTGAATTTTTACATATACCCTTTTTTTTTTTTTATACAAAGTTGTTAATTTACAGAGATATTTCTCTCACCCAGCATGGGTATATGTTAAAATACACCCCAAAACACATTGCCCTATTTCTCCTTATTGCGGCGATACCACATGAGTGACACTTTTTTGCAGCCAAGATGCGCAAAGGGGCCCAAATTCCAATGAGTACCTTTAGGATTTCACAGGGCATTTTTACGCATTTGGATTCCGTGATGGGTATGGAGAGTTCATGTAAGATTTTATTTTTTGTCATAAGTCAGTGGAATATGAGACTTTGTAAGAAAAAAATAATAATAAATCAATTTCTGCTAACTTGTGGCCAAAATAAAAATCTATAAACTCGCCATGCCCCTCAAAAGTGATATTTATAGCACCGCAGCGACTTTACGGTGTTTTTGCAGTGATCAGAAAAAAAAAGAATTCTGTCAATGCGGTGCAGCGGACTGAACGCAAGTGTGCGCACAAGATCAGGCCTGATCGGGCGAACACTGCGGTTTTTTGTAGATCCTATAGAACATGTCCTAATCTTGTCCGCAATTGCAAAGGCATTTTCTATATAGTTCTGGCAATGTGCGGATCCGCAAAACACATACGGACGTCTGAATGGAGCCTTACAGGGGGGTGATCAATGACAGGGGAGTGATCAGGGAGTCTATATGGGGTGATCAGGGGTTAATAAGGGGTTATTAAGTGACGGGGGGGTGTAGTGTAGTGTGGTGATTGGTGCTACTTACAGAGCTGCCTGTGTCCTCTGGTGGTCGATCCAAGCAAAAGGGACCACCAGAGGACCAGGCAGCAGGTATATTAGATGCTGTTAACAAAACAGCGTCTAATATACCATTTGGGGTAAAAAAAATCGCATCTACAGCCTGCCAGTGAATGATCGCTACTGGCAGGATTTAGATTAACTTCTTAGCTGCGCGCACGTGTTCACGCGAAATCTCGCCTCTTGCGAGATGACACTTAGATGCGTAAAGGAGGAATAACCCAGCCGTCCGCAGGACGCATTCCTGCGTTAGGCAGTCGGGAGGTGGTTAAGAACCTCCCCAGCAGCCCTTGTATGCAGTATTTTGCAGATCTGAGAGATACAGCAGTGTTATTTCTTTCCTCTCTGCTGTCCTTACATTAGATAGATAGTTAGCTTATATATATATTACAGATAGTTAGTGGGAGATAGACAGTGTTGGTTAGATAGTGATATAGTGTAGCTGATAGGTTCTGCTGTCCATACATGCATGCTACATACATAATGCTATAGGTATGTATGTATGCTACACAGGGTGGATAAAAATCAATTTTTTTTATTTATTTTTTTAAATTGGATTTAAATCAGATTTTTTTTATTTAAATCAGATTTTTTTTATATAAAATGCTTTTTGAGGAAAATGTATTACCATCCAAAGGTTATTCCATCATGAAATAAAGATTTTTTTTTAATTATGTAGCATAAGGCTGTACGTGGATGGATTAGGGTACTTTCACACTAGCGATTTTCTTTTCCAGCGCTGAGTTCCGTCCTAGGGGCTCAAATCCGGAAAAGAACTGGTTAGTTTTATCCTAATGCATTCTGAATAGAGAGTAATCCATTCAGGATGCATCAGGATGTCTTCAGTTCAGTCTTTTTGACTGATCAGGCTTTTCAGAAAACCGTAGCATGTTGTATTTTTACCTCCGGCCAAAAATCCTGAACACTTTGACTGAACGCCGGATTCGGTATTTTTTTTTATCTGCAAGGTATTTGAGTGAGTGACACCCTGTAACGGTATGAGTGGAGGCCTAGCCACTAGCCAGTGGCCACAATACAGTCTGTGTGGACCTGACACACACGGGCTTGCAAATGTGATTATATCACAGAAAAATATTACCGTAAGTAGAATTTTTTTTATCTGCGAGGTATTTTCTGTCACACCCTGTATGAATGGTGTGCACACAGTGCTGTCTATGACTGAGCCTGCAGCCTCTCACACACGGGCAGCCAGGCAACTGCAATATACATTTGCAAGAAAAAGTATGTGAACCCTTTGGAATTATATGGATTTCTGCACAAATTGGTCAAAAAATATGATCTGATCTTAATCTAGTCACAACAATAGACAATCACAGTCTGCTTAAACTAATAACACACAAATAATTCAATGTCACCATGTTTTTATTGAACACACCATGTAAACATTCACAGTGCAGGTGGAAAAAGTATGTGAACCCTTGGATTTAATAACTGGTTGAACCTCCTTTGGCAGCAATAATTTCAACCAAATGTTTACTGTAGTTGCAGATCAGACGCGCACAACGGTCGGGAGTAATTCTTGACCATTCCTCTTTACAGAACTGTTTCAATTCAGGAATATTCTTGGGATGTCTGGTGTGAATCGCTTTCTTGAGGTCATGCCACAGCATCTCAATCGGGTTGAGGTCAGGACTCTGACTGGGCCACTCCAGAAGGCGTATTTTCTTCTGTTTAAGCCATTCTGTTGTTGATTTACTTCTATGCTTTGGGTCGTTGTCCTGTTGCAACACCCATCTTCTGTTGAGCTTTAGCTGGTGGACAGATGGGCTAAAGTTCTCCTGCAAAATGTCTTGATAAACTTGGGAATTCATTTTTCCTTCGATAATAGCAATCCGTCCAGGCCCTGACGCAGCAAAGCAGCCCCAAACCATGATGCCCCCACCACCATACTTCACAGTTGGGATGAGGTTTTGATGTTGGTATGCTGTGCCTCTTTTTCTCCACACATAGTGTTGTGTGTTTCTTCCAAACAACTCAACTTTGGTTTCATCTGTCCACAGAATATTTTGCCAGTACTGCTGTGGAACATCCAGTTGCTCTTGCGCAAACTGTAAACGTGCAGCATTTTTTTTTTTTGGACAGCAGTGGCTTCCTCTGTGGTATCCTCCCATGAAATACATTCTTGTTTAGTGTCTTATGTATTGTTGATTAGCTAACAGGGATGTTAGCATATGCCAGAGACTTTTGTAAGTCTTTAGCTGACACTCTAGGATTCTTCTTCACCTCATTGCTTATTGAGCAGTCTGTTCTGTGCTCTTGCAGTCATCTTTACAGGACGACCACTCCTAGGGAGAGTAGTAGCAGTGCTGAACTTTTTTGCATTTATAGACAATTTGTCTTACCATGGACTGATGAAAAGCAAGGCTTTTGGAGATACTTTTATAACCCTTTCCATCTTTATGCAAGTCAACAATTCTTAATCGTAGGTCTTCTGAGAGCTCTTTTGTGCGAGGCATCATTCACATCAGGCAATGCCTCTTGTGAAAAGCAAACCCAGAACTGGTGTGTGTTTTTCATAGGGCAGGGCAGCTGTAACCAACACCTCCAATCTCATCTCTTTGATTGGACTCCAGTTGGTTGACACCTCACTCCAATTAGCTCTTGGACATGTCATTACTCTAGGGGTTCACATACTTTTTCCACCCCTACTGTGAATGTTTACATGGTCTGTTCAATAAAAACATGGTAACATTTAATTATCTGTGTGTTATTAGTTTAAGCAGACGGCGATTGTCTATTGTTGTGACTTAGATGAAGATCAGATCACATTTTATGACCAATTTGTGCAGAAATCCATATCATTCCAAAGGGTTCACATACTTTTTCTTGCAACTGTATATATATATATATATTAAAAAAAAGCAGACTACTGTACCAGCCCTGAAAAGGGCTTTTTGGGGTGCTGTCAGGACACTGTCCTTACAGCAGATGAGTCTGTGGACACAGAACAATGCCCTAGCTAACGCTTTCCCTATTGAATCAGCAGCAGCAGCAGCACTGTCCCTCCTCTCACTGAGAATGCAGCTGTCCAGGAGGTGGGAGGGTCTGGGAGGAAGGGTCTGCTGCGGATTGGCTGGAATGTGTCTGATGACTGTGAGGTACAGGGTCAAAGTTTACTCAATGATGATGTATAGGGGGCGGACCGAACCCGCCGCGGCGAACGCAAACAAGCTATGTTCGCCGGGAACTGTTCACCGGCGAATAGTTCGGGACATCACTAGTGCTCACACTGGTGATTACGAAAGGGGTTGTCCAAATTGTAGAGTCCATTTCATTTCGGCCACAGATTGACACCAGAGTAATATGCAAGTGGTACGCCGCCATAATACGGCCCCCAAAGAAGTCTATGGGGCCTTACTGTAACCAAGAGCGTAAGTAGGTGCAACATTTTGAAACACCCCAAGCAACTTCCCCAAAACCTCTCCTCCTGCATTGAGTCCTTCACAGTTCAGGAGGAGGAGTCAAGAGTTTACTGATCAATGGCTGATGAAAGCACCTCCCCCTTATTAATGCCCCACCATCTACATGCAGATAGTCCTCTTCTCTCTGAGGGTTTGGGTCCCTGTAGTTTATAATCTTCTGTCCTTACTGTAACCCAATCATCTCTCCATATACTGACCTTCCACTTACACACAACAGCAAAATTGAACAGGCAGTGCTGCAGTGTAAAGCATGAAGGAGCAGCAGACCAAGTTTATATGGAGACAGGACCTCCTATACACAATGCAGCTAAGCTACAGTCACTGATCATTATGATTATGGATGCTGATGTTCCAGGCGGCAGTGATTCTTTTATGGCTGATGATCGGTAATTGAGGTACAATCCTGTTGGTAAGTTATCTGCTTATTTCAGGTTATTTTCCTGTGCCCCCCCCCCCCCATTAAAGATCACTGTCTGTGTATATTAGCACTATATGGTATTATTTTGGAGGCTGTATATGACGGTCTTGTCTTAGCACTCCATGGTGGTATTATACAGGCGTTATATGGCAGTATTATTTTAACATTATATGTTGACAATTTGGGTTGAGCGAATCGAGCTTATGATCATCGATCCAAAGTCGAATCGCTCAAAAACTTCGTTTTTAATGTAGTTTCCGTACAGAATGTACAATGTATTGGTTCTACATAGACAAAATTTGTGTTGGCCGAAGTCGCGCAAGACTTCAACGAAAGACTTTAGCAAATTAGGAATCCAAAGTCGGGTTCAATACCGAGGTACCAGCCAGTACCAAAACCTAAAGACGTAGAAAGGAATCTCGAATGAATTCAGCGAAGTCTCGCAAGTTCGGCCGATACGAATTTTGTCTACGCAGAACCAATACATTTTAATGCTGTGCAGAGACCGCATTAAAAAGTTTGTTCTTCTGATCTCTGATCCGAAGCTATATTGACTCAACCCTAGTGATAATATGCAGGCTGTATAGTATTATCATGGCAGTATATGGTGGTATTATACAGTTTGATTATGGCATTATTATGTTAGTGCTATATGGTGGTATTATGCCGGCGGTATGTGGCAGTATTAACTTAGCACCATATGGATATTTTCTGTAGCCTATATATGACAGTATTATGTTATCACTATATGGTAGTATTATATAGGCTGTATAAGACACTATTATCTTGGCAGTATATGGTGGTATGATACTGGCTGTATATGGCAATATTACGTTAGCAGTATATGGTGGTATTATATAGGCTGTATATGATACTCTTATCTTGGCAATATATGGTGGTATTATGCCGGCTGTATATGGTGGTATTATACAGGCTGTGTATGGCAATATTACATTAGCAGTATATGGCGATATTATACAGGCTGTGTATGGCAGTATTACGTTAGCAGTATATGGCGATATTATACAGGCTGTGTATGGCAGTATTACGTTAGCAGTATATGGTGGTATTATATAGGCTGTATATGACACTCTTATCTTGGTAGTATATGGAGGTATTATACATGCTGTGTATGGCAGTATTACTTTAGCAACATATAGTGATATTATACAGGCTGTGTATGGTGGTTATATACCGGCAGTGTATGGCAGTATTACTTTAGCAGTATATGATGGTTATATACCAGCTGTATATGGCGGTATTACTTTAGCAGTATATGGTGGTTTTCTTCTTATTAGTCATTGTAGCCATCCACAATCGTGTAAACCCCATGTAACAACCCTTGGGGGGGATTTGCACTGGCGGACATATTGGTTGTCACCCAAGTTTTCTAAAACCAGCTTGTGGATAAGTCATGGAGGCCTAGAAGTAAGTCTATACTATATCAGTACGTGTCACATCTATTCCTGAGATCTGGGTGATGATGATGATGATATATCACAGGGTATGTGGCCAGAAGATCTTCCAGCTTCCTGATCACTGCCACAGATTGGAGCCAATGGTGAAGAAATAATTGACATCTTATACCAACAGCAGAATTTGTGGGGAATATTCCTCTATCAAAATCAGTTAAATAATTAGAGATGCAAAATAACCTGGTCAGGAAGGGGTTAAAAACATTTATAAAAACTGTAATTGTAGATTTCAATGCTTCTTGGCACATAATAGTGTAATAATATGTCGGATATAACACTAATCAGATATTACGCCCCCTGGTGGAGATATGAGGAGTGATAGCAGCCGAACCCCGCAGATTATCTCCACAGCTTCATGATATCTCACGTACAGGACATGCACTGCAGTGAGATAACAGCGTCCTGTCCCTTTAAATTTCCTCTTCCAGATGTCACTGCTCAGCAGCAGATGGGATCGCTGGATTTGAACTTGAAAGGAAACCAACGGTCAGTGGTCCTCAGACCGTTACAGGACGATGAGAGGTGAAGATGGACGCCGGTGAGATCTCACACCCCTCATCTGACATCTCCCATGATGCTTCACATTTATCCTAAATCCTACCTGTCCCAGACACCACTAAGGGAGCTAGCTGTATATGGAGTCATACATCTGGGTGTAGTGAGCTCCCCCTAGTGGCTGGTGCAGGATTCCCAAATTCTGTCAGTTGAGGCCCTCTGCTACCAGTAGTGTTTATTGAGGGCCCTGTGCTAGGAATTGGGGGCTTTCTGTTTGCAGTATTGTAAATGAGGACAATGTGCTGGCTCTGAAAATGGGGTATTTTTTAAAGAGTTGTTAATTGGGGTATTTTACTGTCTTTTTGGGGGTGAGTTCTGTACTCTTGACTAGTGTTGATCACGAATATTCAAATTTCAAATTTTTATCGCAAATATTTTGAATAGTGATCCATATTTTTTTTAAATCAGCACACATGATCCCTCCCTGCTTCTAGCTTGTGGGCCAATGAGAGGCTGCAGTATATTTGACTTTAGGAGTAGTGTTTGCGAATTTTCGTAATGCAAATTTTGTAATGCGAATTTTTATAGCAAATTTTTCAACTTAGAACTATTAGACAAAGAAGATTATAGCACTGTATTAGCTAAATTGCTCTATATTCTTTATTTTTTTAGAATATTGTTTATATTGTTATTTGTTTCTATAACTTTGTTTTTTCGAATATTCGTAATATTCTAAAACAAGAATATATAGCAATATAGCGAATATTAAAAAAACGAATATAGAGCAATTTAGCTAATATAGTGCTATAATCTTCTTTGTCTAATAGTTGTAATTTTTTTCTCATCTGAAGCTCAGATTGGAAAAACATTACAACTGTAAAAAAAATTATAGCACTATATTAGCTAAATTGCTCTATATTCAGGTTTTTTCGAATATTTGCTATATTGCTATATATTCTTGGTTTAGAATATTACGAATATTCAAAAAAGCGAAGTTATAGCAATATAGCGAATATAAAAAAAAAAAAGATTATAGAGCAATTTAGCTAATATAGTGCTGTAATCTTCCTTGTCTAATAGTTGTAAGTTGAAAAATTTGCAATAAAAATTTGCATATCGAAAATTTGCCTTGCTGATTCTTCGAGTAAAAAAATCATAGAATATAACGAATATTCAAATTTGCAAATATTCTACTAAATATTCGCGAAATATCGCAAATTCGAATATGACCCCTGCAGCTCATCACTAGTGCCAATATTCAAAATCAGAGCCCAGAAACTATAGGCTGATAAGATTAACATCTGTCGTAAGTAAACTGAAGGTTTTCTAAGAAATGCATATAAGCATGGCTTCATGAGGGATAGGTCATGTCAAACTAATTTAATCAGTTTCTATGAGGAGGTAAGTTCTAGACTTGACAGTGGTGAATCAATGGATGTTGTATATCTGGACTTCTCCAAAGCATTTGACACTGTACCAAATAAAAAGTTAGTAAATAAAATGAGAATGTTTAGACTGGGAGAAAATGTCTGTATGTGGGTAAGTAACTGGCTCAGTGATAGAAAACAGAGGTTGGTTATTAATGGTACACACTCAGATTGGGTCACTAGTGGGGTACCACAGAGGTCAGTATTAGATCCTATTCTCTTCAATATATTTATTAATGATCTTGTAGAAGGCTTGCACAGTAAAATATACATTTTTGCAGATGACACTAAACTGTGTAAAGTAATTAAAAAGGAAGAGGACAGTATACTGCTACAGAGAGATCTGGATGGATTGAAGGCTTAGGCAGAGAAGTGGCAGATGAGGTTCAACACTGATAAATGTAAGGTTATGCACATGGTAAGGAATAATGCAAGTCATCAGTACATACTAAATTGAAAAACACTGGGTGACACTGACATGGAAAAGGACTTAGGGATTTTAGTGGACAGCAAAATAAGCTGCAGAAGCCAGTGTTAGGAAGCTGCTGCCAAGGCCAATAAGATAATGGCTTGCATCAAAAGTGGCATAGATGCCCATGATGAGAACATAGTCCTACCACTTTACAAATCACTAGTCAGACCACACATGGAGTACTGTGTACAGTTCTGGGCTCCTGTGAACAAGGCAGACATAGCAGAGCTGGAGAGGGATTAGAGGAGGGCAACTAAAGTAATAACTGAAATGGGTGGACTACAGTACCCAGAAAGATTATCCAAATTAGGGTTATTTAGTCACTGTATACTACGGGGTGCTGTATACTGTGGGGTGCTATACTGCTCTACTGTATTCTATGGGGTGCTGTATACTGTGAGGTGCTATACTGCTCTATTGTATACTGTGGGGTGCTATATAGTGAGATCAAGGCTTGGCTCACCCTAGTGTTACAGTGCACCCCAGCACCCCACAGTATGCAGTATAGCACTCTATAGTATACAGCACTCCACAGTATACAGTAGAGCCGTTTAGCACTCCACAATATACAGCTCCCCACAGTATACAGTAAAGCAGTATAGCACCCCACAGTATACAGCAACCCAACAGTATACAGCACCCCACAGTATACAGTAGAGCAGTATAGCACTCCACAATATACAGCTCCCCACAGTATACAGCACCTCACGGTATACAGCACCTCACATTATACAATATACAGCACCCCAAACTATACAGAACACAGCACCTCACAGTATACAGTATACAGCACCCCACAGTATACAGCACCCCAGGTATACAATAAAGCAGTATAGCACCCCACAGTATACAGCAACCCAACGGTATACAGCACCCCACAATATACAGTAGAGCAGTATAGCACCACACAGTATACAACACCCCACAATATACAGCACCCTATAGTATACAGTAGAGCAGTATAGCAGCCCACAGTATACAGTAGAGCAGTATACCACACCACAATATACAGCACCCCACAGTATACAGTACCCCATAGTATACAGTAGAGCAGTATAGCACCCCACAGTATACAGCACCCCATAGTATACAGTAGAGCAGTATAGCACATCACAGTATACAGCACCCCACAATATACAACCTTCCACAGTATACAGCACCCCATAGTATACAGTAGAGCAGTATATCACACCACAGTATACAGAACCCATAGTATACAGTAGAGCCATATAGCACCCCACAGTATACAGCACCCCATAGTATACAGTAACGCTGTATAGCACCCCACAGTATACAGCAACCCAACGGTATATAGAAACATAGAATGTGTCAGCAGATAAGAACAATTTGGCCCATCTAGTCTGTGCAATATACTGAATACTATGAATAACCCCTGGCCATATCTTATATGAAGGATGGCCTTATGCCTATCCCATGCATGCTTAAACTCCTTTACTGTATTTGCAGCTACCACTTCTGCAGGAAGGCTATTCCATGCATCCACTACAGCACCCCACAGTATACAGTAGAGCAGTATAGCACCCCACAATATACAGCACACCACAGTATACAACCCCCACTGTATGCAACACCCCACAGTATACAGCATCCCACAGTATACAATAGAGCAGTATAGCACCCCACAGTATACAGCACCCCATAGTATACAGTAGAGCAGTATAGAAGCCCACAGTATACAGCAGATCAGTATAGAACCCAGTGTACAGCACCCCACAGTATACAGCACCCCATAGTATACAGTAGAGCAATATAGCCCCCCACAGTATACAGTAGAGCAGTATAGCCCCCACAGTATACAGCACCCCATAGTATACATTAGAGCAGTATAGCACCCAGTATACAGCACCCTACAGTATATAGCACCCCATAGTATACAGTATAGCATTATAGCACCCCTCAGTATACAGCACCCCACAGTATACAGTCCCCCACAGTACACAGCACCCCACAGTATACAGCCCCCCACAGTATACAGTAGAGCAGTATAGCCCCCCCCCCACAGTATATAGCACTACATAGTATAAAGCCTCCAACAGTATACAGTCGTGGCCAAAAGTTTTGAGAATTACATAAATATTGGAAATTGGAAAAGTTGCTGCTTAATTTTTTATAATAGCAATTTGCATATACTCCAGAATGTTATGAAGAGTGATCAGATGAATTGCATAGTCCTTCTTTGCCATGAAAATTAACTTAATCCCCCAAAAACCTTTCCACTGCATTTCATTGCTGTCATTAAAGGACCTGCTGAGATCATTTCAGTAATCGTCTTGTTAACTCAGGTGACGAGCACAAGGCTGGAGATCATTATATCAGGCTGATTGGGTTAAAATGGTAGAGGGTGATGCTTGAAATCATAGTTCTTCCATTGTTAACCATGGTGACCTGCAAAGAAACGCGTGCAGCCATCATTGCGTTGCATAAAAATGGCTACACAGGCAAGGATATTGTGGCTACTAAGATTGTACCTCAATCAACAATTTATAGGATCATCAAGAACTTCAAGGAAAGAGGTTCAATTCTTGTTAAGAAGGCTTCAGGGTGTCCAAGAAAGTCCAGCAAGCGCCAGGATTGTCTCCTAAAGAGGATTCAGCTGTGGGATCGGAGTGCCACCAGTGCAGAGCTTGCTCAGGAATGGCAGCAGGCAGGTGTGAGCGCATCTGCACGCACAGTGAGGCGAAGACTTTTGGAAGATGGCCTGGTGTCAAGAAGGGCAGCAAAGAAGCCACTTCTCTCCAAAAAAACACATCAGGGACACATTGATCTTCTGCAGAAAATATGGTGAATGGACTGCTGAGGACTGGGGCAAAGTCATATTGTCATGCCCCACTCTGACGATGTGCGGAGGTCGGGCAGGATAGCAGCACAAATTTAGTGTTTGTTTTGGAGCCGTGCTGGATCCGCCTCTCATCAGATGCACTGGGTGTGGTCATTAGTTTAAATAGCACACCAGTCCAGTGCTCTGAGCGGAATATAGGAATCATTGTGGTCTTGGAAGCTAGGAAGGAAGGTTGTCTGTTCCAGCTCAGAAAGATAAGTGTGATTTCAAGTTTGGTTGTTTTGTGTCATCTCTCCCATCCAGGTTCTGTGTGAGCAGGCTGCTCCTATTTCCCCTGTTCACCATCTCATGGAATTTAGGTTTTTTTCAGCCCAAGCACGGGGACACATCATACCTACCTTTAAGGTCTGCATGTGGGCTGAGCAGTGCAGGGAAAGAGGTCAGGGATTAGCTAGGAGGTGACCCTTCCCCTGTCTCTCGCCCAGAGCCTGGTTGGTGGGATATCTGTGAGTCTGAGTGCACGCCCGCCGTGACATTTATTCTCCGATAAAGCCTCTTTCCGATTGTTTGGGGCATCAGGAAAAAGGCTTGTCCGGAAAAGAAAAGGTGAGCGCTACCATCAGTCCTGTGTCATGCCAACAGTAAAGCATCCTGAGACCATTCATGTGTGGGGTTGCTTCTCATCCAAGGGAGTGGGCTCACTCACAATTTTGCCCAAAAACACAGCCATGAATAAAGAATGGTACCAAAACACCCTCCAACAGAAACTTCTTCCAACAATCCAACAACAGTTTGGTGAAGAACAATGCATTTTCCAGCACGATGGAGCACCGTTCTATAAGGCAAAAGTGATAACTAAGTGGCTCAGGGACCAAAACGTTGACATTTTGGGTCCATGGCCTGGAAAATCCCCAGATCTTAATCCCATTGAGAACTTGTGGTCAATCCTCAAGAGGCGGGTGGACAAACAAAACCCACTAATTCTGACAAACTCCAAGAAGTGATTATAAAAGAATGGGTTGCTATCAGTCAGGAATTGGCCCCGACTGTACAGCACCCCACAGTATACAGTAGCTTACAGTATATTAGTATAACAGCCCCTGTCCCCTTTTCCTGAAAAAAAGCTCCACATGTCTGACAAACTTCTCATGCAGCAACACTCCTGGTAGACAGGACATTTTATGATAACCTCATAGCCATGTGACCAGTAATATTGCTAGGTTAGTGGTCACATGGTGATGATGTCATCTAAGGTCCTTAAGAGAATCACAGCTCTCATAGTTCGCTGCCTGGAGTGCCAGCAGGTAGGCATGGCATAGCAGCACCCCCCTGTGTAGCTGACAGCCTGACACCCGGGGCAGTGGCCAGTAGGGCTCAAGAGGAGCAACTGGCCCGGGGCAGCTGCCCCTTTTGCCCCTTGTTAAACACGACCCTGGCCACATCAGCTGTTTTTGAGCCTACACTGCAGATTTTAGAAAGTGATCACTAAATATTTCACCGTTTTTATGAAAGCATCTTAATGGCAACTGGAGCCTGATACTGCCGCATTGTGTGAGACTGGTGGAAGGAATAAAGAGCTGAAAATAACATACTGATCCTCTTCATAAAAGTCAATGGAAGTGGAGTAGATAAAACAGGGCTCTTGAAAAATTGCTTGTCCATTTACAGAAGCTTTTGTGACAGCATGGATTTATAGATAGCACAAGGGTGTAAATAGATAACAAACAAAAAAAAGAGGAGAGTGCGGTTAATTGAAGAAAAGGTTAAAATCCCTACCAAATGCTCAGCTTGCTTCATAAACCAGGAGATTCCGCAATAATAAATAATACTGTCAATGTGGCTGCAATGAAAATAACATATTCCAAAGTATAATCGTTCTACTCAGATAAGCATGCATTGTATTAAAAACTAACAATCAATATAAGCACATTCCACATAGTAATACCCTCATCTTCTTTGATCATTGTATCTATTTCCATTGATTTCCCCCCATTATCAGTAGAAAACAATCATCACTTGAAAGGTCTTGAAACTCTCTATATAAATTGCATTTGACAAAATATTCAGTGTATATATATATTTGTTATATGCCTTTTATTTTTAACAACTTTAAATATTTTTGTAATCCTATTTATTTTTTTCATTCAAATATCACAAATGTATTCTTAAAGCAGAATCCAAGGAATTGCAAACTAGCAATACCATACACATCTATATTAATCATCCCATTCCCTACTTAATTCATTTCCTACCCAATTCATTTTCTTTATCCACACATGGGACTTTTCCTTCATTCTACCATTTTTTTTTTTAATTAATTATCTCTTTATTTCCATCATCTCAAATTTCATCATCAATAGAAAAAAGTTACATTTTTAATCCATCAGAAAGAAAACATTCTAATCTTTTTCTATACATAAACAAATATTTTTACTCCCCGTTTACCCACCCTCCTACCGCCCTTATGGGGAGGGAGAGGGGGACGTGTAGTACAAAAAAAAAAATTCCTCAATCTATCCAGCCCTAAAGTAACCACTTCTTCCATATTTCATCAACAGTTTTTTCTTTTCTACTATGGCCCTCCATCACCCGTTCTTCTTTAATCAGGTCATCAACTGCTTTTCTCCACTGCCGAGCTGTTGGAGGGTCAGCCCCTACCCATTTCTTAAGTATTAGGAGTCTAGCTTGAAATAGCACTTTACTCAAGATTAAGACCATTCGTGTATCTCTATTTAGGCTCAAGTGTTCGGTTGCCCCCAAAATACAAGTCATGGGATCTTCTGATATTTGAACCTTCAAAATTCGGTATATAGTATCTGTTATTTCTGTCCAGTATCTGAACAATCTTGGGCATCTCCAGAAACAATGTATTAAATCAGCATTCTCTCCCCCACATTTTATACAATCATCCGAAGCTCTAACACCCATTCTTTTCAATATCCATGGGGAGCGATGCAACCTATGAACTACAAAAAATTGTGAGATCTTATGTGAGCCCCTATTTGAGACTCCAGAATAATTCTTTAAAGCATCGTTCCATTTTTCTTCCGTAAAGAATTGAAGTTCATTTTCCCATTTTTTCCTGGCAAGTATTTTAACCCGTTTCTTTGTTCCCTCCATCAATATCTTTTATCTTTTTGCCGTTATTCCTCCTCTTTCACCCACGTTGGTAAATTTGTACAATAACTCAGATCTTTCCATTTTATATTTGTCCTCTTGCATAACTGACCTCAATGCATTCCTAAGCTGAAAATATTTATATATATCCTCTTGCGGTATACCAAACTCTCTAACCATTGTGTTGAAGTCTTTCAGTTTACCCTGTTCAAATATCTGGTTTAAGTATTTCATCCCATTTTTTTTCCCAGTCTATATACGTCTTAATCCCTTGCAGTTCCTTAAGGTTAATATTTTTCCAAATAGGTGTACCGTATTTTTCGCCCCATAAGACGCACTTTTTCTTCCCCCAAAATGGGGGAGAAATGCCCCTGCGTCTTATGGGGCGAATGTTGCCAGTTTGACATCGCAAGCTGCGATGTAGAGCGAGCGGGGACTCGGGGAGGGACTGGGAGGAGGAGCTGGGGGCTGGCAATAGCGGCGGGGCGGTGCAGTCAGTGTAGTATAGCCCCGCCGCTCCGGTATGCTAATATAATATGTCATATTGAATTAATAGTTATTAAACTTGCCCCCTCAGTCCTATTACTACCTTACATCCTAATCGATGCTGTAGAATTCAGGCCGGGCGGGCGGGCGGCCGGCGGTGTAACTCTTGTCATGCGCTTGCGCCGCCTACTTTATGAATGAAGCAGGCGGCGCAGGCAAGTGACGTCAGTGAGAGACGCGCCGGCTGCCCGACCTGCCTGCCTGAATTCTACACCAGCGATTAGGATGTAAGGTAGTAATAGGACTGAGGGGGCAAGGATAGGACTTTGCGATCTGTGGATGGCACAGTTATGGGCTGGGGGGTCTGTGAATGACACTGTTATGGGCTGGGAGGGGTTTGTGCATGGCACTGTTATGGGCTGGGGGGTCTGTGGATGGCACATATATAAACAGTGCCACCCACAGATCCCCCCCATAACAGTGTCTGTCATCCACAGATCCCCTCCATAACAGTGTCCGTCATCCACAGATCCCCCCTATAACAGTGTCAGTCATCCACAGATCCCCAGTAATAGTGCCATCCACAGACCACCATTAGTTCCAAACCCACCAAACACACAGCACACCTTTTGGTTAAAAAAAATTTTTTCTTATTTTCCTCCCCAAAAACCTAGGTGCGTCTTATGGGCCGGTGCGTCTTATAGGGCGAAAAATACGGTGTATTGCAAAAACCCTTTAATCTCTAATATTTTTTTAATTTCCACCCATATGTATTCCAATAAATTTAAAACTCTATTTCCGATGCTATTTCTCCCCAGTGTACCTGATTCCAACACCTCTAAAAAGTTCCATTCTTCTTTCCAACCCAATCTATTTACTACCTGCCTAGCCACTAAACCATCTAAACTACTTTTTATATGACCATATTGTGTAATTATATAATAAAATAAAAAAAAATCGGAACTGTTAATCCACCTTCTCTCACTGGGAGCTGGAGTATCTCTCTCTTTATTCTGGGAATCATACCTTTCCAAAGGAAATCTCCCATTAAACTATCAAGTAGTCTAAAAGTACCCTGCGGCAGCCTAACTGTGGCATTTTGAAGAACATACAATATTTTAGGGAGGAAAACCATTTTTATTAAATTTACACAACCCTGTATTGAAATTGGTAATCTACGCCAGACATGTATTCTGGCCCTAAGTTCTTTTAAAAGGGGGAGTACATTTAATTTTTCATATTCCTCTATGTTTCCAGAGATTTGTATCCCTAAGTATTTAAAGTTTTCTTGTTTTCCAAGCACCTGCACCTTTAAATCCCCCTGGGGTTGTGCATCTCCCAACATCAATATATATGATTTCCCCCAATTAATATTTAATCCAGAAAAACAACCAAACTTATCTATTATGCATATAACGCTATTAAACTGATCCCCAGTATTGTGCATAAATAACAAAATGTCATCCGCATACATTAACAATTTTTCTTCCCCACCCTCATAGTGAAAACCTTTAATCTCCCTGTCATTTCTTATTATGCATGCCAAAGGTTCAATCGCAATAGCGAATAATAGTGGAGAGAGAGGGCATCCCTGCCTAGTGCCCCTATATAGGGCAAGGGGCAGGGACAAGGTCCCGTCCACCATCACTCTAGCCCGAGGATTATGATATATTAACTGTATCCATCTTATAAATCCTTCCCCTATACCGACCCTTTTTAATACTGCCCATAAATATTCCCATTCAATACAGTCGAATGCCTTTTGGGCATCCAATGATAGTACAGCTTTCTCCCCCGCTTCTGTTCTATTGGCTTCAATATTTAAAAACAACCTTCTTATATTTGAATATATCATTCTACCAGGTATAAAGCCTGTTTGATCTTCATTTATTACACCTTTAACCACCTTTGATAGCCTATCGGCCAAAACTTTTGCCAAAATTTTAACATCCGTGTTTAAAAGTGATATTGGCCTATATGATCCAGGGTCTAGTTGTTCTTTGCCCTTTTTTGGAATTAGTGTAATAATTGCCTCTTCCATAGAGTCTGGTAGATCCCCAATTTTTTTAGCCTCGTCCAGTGTTGTTTTTAATTCAGGTACTAACACCTGGGAGAAGGTTTTATATATTTCAATTGCTGTGCTTTTTCATATTTTGATATTTCTTTTTCTAAAAATACTTTTTGGGCCTGGGCTATCTCCCTAAGGGGAATCTGATCTAGATATAAATCTAATTCTTGTTTTGAATATTGTACCTTGGACTTATATACCTCCTGGAAATATTCCAGGAACACTTCTTTAACTCCTTCAGGTGTATTAATTATTTCACCCATTTTATCTTTAATCGCCCCTATACAGAATTTCTCTCTTTGATTTCTTGCTATATTTGCCAAAATTTTACCAACTTTTTCTCCCTCTGTGGCTAACCGAATCCCTTGAAAAAGTAATTCTTTCCTACTTCTCTCCATTTGATATACCTTTAACTTTTCCTGTTCTTCCTCCCATATTTTCTTATTATAATCAGTGGGGTATCTTATACATGTCATTCCTACTTCTTGAACTTTTTTTTCCAATACAATCCCCCTTTTCCTAGTAGTTTTTTTTCCAGTACTTCACTTTTTTACAAAGCAATCCTCTTAAATATGCTTTAGCAGTATCCCAAACAATGAACCTACTCGCGGAATAATTATTCTCCCTAAAAAATGTATTTTGTTCTTCCATTATACTTTCTTTATCTGGAATCATTGGTAGCCAATGGGGGTTGAACTTAAACGGTGGTAAAGCCTTCTTTTTATTCAGATCTAGTTCCATTACCACCGCATTGTGGTCTGAAAGGGCCATGGGCCAGTACTTTATTTTAATCCTATTATAGGACATCAGATTTTTATTTCCCAGGGCCATATCTATTCTAGACCAGGTTTGGTGTGTTTTGGAATAACAGGAATACATGATTTCATCCGGGTTCTGGAGGAGCCAAACGTCAATCCAGTTAAATTCATGGGCTAGTTTATAAAAATCTACTTTTTGTGTTCTTCCCCCTCTGCTAGACGTTCTATCCCTGAGTGGATCCATTACTGCGTTATAATCTCCTATCGCAATCATTATGGATTCCTGTCTATTCAACATGAATCCATACAATTGATACAAAACATCTGGCTTATATGGTGGAGGAATATAGATATTTGCAATTACCATTTTAACCCCTCTTACCATTTTAAGAGGAGAAAAAAAAAAAAACGCGTCTCCCTCTCCCTCATCCCACAAACACCCTCCCATCCTGGATAGCCCCCCTCCCTGCTAACCAGCAGTCGGGGCGACTCCATATCTTAGCATACTAGCTCCTTTCCCCTCCGCAACCCCCAGCCTCATAGGCCCTCCCCGTCCACCCAATCGCTAACTTCCTCCGGGGTCTGAAAAAAAACGGTCCTGCCTTTACATTCCACCCTTAATTTTGCCGGGAAAAGTAAGCTATACTTTAGGCCTGCTTCCCTTAATCTTTTTTTAACGGCAATATACTCTTTCCTATGGGCATTAATGTGTGCAGAATAGTCTGGAAATAGCCTTATCTTTACACCCTGTATCTGGTATTTTTCAGAAGTCCTTGCATCAAATATTATTATATCGCGGTCCCTACCTAATAAACATTTAACCACTATCTGTCTAGGAGATTCTCATGGAACCCTCTTTCTTGTAGGGACCCTATGTGCTCTTTCAATGGCAAACAATGGGGAAAGAACACCTTCCGTACAATTTTCCCTTATCCATCTCTCCATATATTCGGTGCAGTTATCACCCTCTGCGCGCTCTGGGATCCCTACACATCTTATATTAGATCTCCTTGATCTATCTTCTTGACTTATTAGTTTTTGTTCCATCCTAGTATTCATTTCCTTTAACAAGACCACCTCATTCTCTAATTTCTGTACCGAATGTTCCAAAACGGGGACCTTTTCCTCCATCTCATGTAGGCGCTGCCTTATTTTCTCCATCTCATCCCGTATTACACTAACATCCGTTTGCACTGCCCCGATCTGGATCACTATATTCCCCATTACGTTCTCCATCCTCGAGACAGTACAAAATATGTCTTTCATCATCTTTGCGTCAGTTTCTGTTAATGTTACTATGGTTCCCCTCTCCCCCCCCTCCCCCCACAGTCCCACTGTCCTGCACCAGACCATGGGACCCTGATTCTGTCATTCTCTTCTTCTGTGGGGACCCAAAACCTGGCGAGTTTGGAGCTAAAAATTTATTTAAACCCTGCTGTTTGGGCCCGGTCTCCAATCCCGTAGCTGATCTCCTATTTCTACCCCCCGTAGGGCCTTTCTTAAGTGGCATTTTGGGCTCCCCTTATCTCCCTCACCTTCTTGCCTCCCTTCAACCCGCCCACCACAAGTCACAGGGAACAAAAAAGAAAATTAACAAAATGTTGACAATTTGTTAATAATACAAAAAGGAAAAAACGGAGAAAGAAAAGGAGAGAAAAAAAAAAACACAACAGCAAGGGGGAGATGAGGGTAAAACAAAACCGTCCAGAGTTATAGATGTTGTCCTTGTTTTCCATGAAGACACTCAAAGTCACCTCTGATGTTAAAAAAAAAGGCAGAAGAGACACAAAAAAAACAACAACAAAAAAAAACACAACGACTTAGTATCCACTTGTCTGTTAAATCTTCAACATGAGATAGAGTGAAATAACGCTGTAGGTAAAGATGATAATCCGTTAATCCAGATTTAGTCCGGGAGGGGTTTAGGGATGGAAGTATTAGAAGGGTTAAATGTTAGAAGGGTTAAAAGTTCATAAAGGGGGGGTTCTTCATGAAATTAACACAATCAAGCTGGGGGAGTCAAGGATTATAGCAACTACCATATAATATGATAGACCACCAGCTAGATATTTCCTCCTCATAGGACCCCCTTTTGTTTCCCTTCCCTTTCTTCCTTTCTTCTTCTTCTCTTCTTTTTCTTTCCTTCCCCTCCCTCTCCCCTCTTTCTCTTCGTTACTTTATTCCACCAGTATTAGAAACACCACACCACCTTCAGCCAGCACATTCCACAGCATAAACTTCTCCCCCATCCGCATCTTTCTTCACCCTCCTTTAAGCGTCTCCAGCAGTGCTTATCAAACCGGGGAAAGGGGGGCAATTATATCAGCCAGCATAGCATAATTGCCAAGCAGCAATGGGAATAACCTCTCAACAAGTCCCATACAAAAGAAACACTGAAGCCTCTTTCTTCCAAGGTCTACAGATACCTCCTGCTCACTGCCGACTGCACCGGTCCCTCATAGCGTCTGCACGCCTTACCACCACTCCACTCCCGACAGCCCCCTTCAGTCTCAGCAGTCCAACAACTTACCGCCCCGGTGGCAGGCAGATAACATCAATAGCCAGAGTATCAGGCGGATCCGGGCGCCGACAGGGTAAGAAATAAGGTAAAGGAAGCAACAGGAGAATCCCCGAACTTCAATACATCGGCATCTCACATTGCAGGAACGGCGTCTCGGCGTCTCACATGGCAGGGTCCGTGGACAACGAGCATGCGATCCGAACGGTCCGGGCGGCCAGTGTGCCGGGGGGAGCAGGGGGCGGAGCCTAGCGTCGCAGGTCTGACGCTCTCATGCTCCTACCCAATAGTTTCGAATACCATTCTTGAGTTAGATTCTACCATTTTTAAGAGGTTTTTCCTTTTTTATATTGATGGCCTTTACTCAAGATAGGCCATCAATATCTGATCTGACACTCCACACCACCGCTGATCAGTAAGTACGGTAGTAAATTACTAAGTAGCTCCACAACTATAAGTAGCTCCTGAACTGTGTAGTAGACGGAGCTGGTTACTGCAGACCTAGTAAGAAATACAGGTTTTGGAAATAATATATGCATTATGTTGTATTATATTTTTATCAGAGACAGGTAGGTGACTATACTAATTAGTATGTATCTAGCTTCTTTTGTCTTACTTTGATTCTCACAGATAAAGGCCTTTTAGGATTCTGTATCTCTTACATATGCTGATTGGCAGAGAACAAAAAGCACCCAAAATGTGTCAATAGTGGAGAAGTGTCATAAAAAAATGATCAAGATTCAGTTTCTGGGCAGGCCGACAGATAACTGATATGAGGCGTTGGCAAGGATGGGGGTTGAGAGCTTTCAAGGAATATAAGATCCATGCTTTGGGGGAAGCTGGGAGGAAAAAGCACAGTAGAGGAGACTGGGGGACAGACCTAAAAATGCCATGTGTGTTAAATATGTACTGTAAGGTTTAAAGAGTTGTCTGTTGCATAAGTTTTGTCATCTTAGATTGGTGAAGTAATTGTAATTATTGTTATTTGCGTATAAGTCTCTCTCTATGTAATATTTTTTTATTTATTTTTTCCACTGTAACTCCATATATACTTAAAGGGATTCTGTCACCAGGTTTCACCCCCTCCAGATAAAAATATGGTCATGTTCAGGGAGCTTTAACCATTCCTAATGTGGTCTTATAAATGTAATCTGTAGGCTCATTTTGCTAAAAAAAAAAAAACGCTATTACTAACCTGTCATTCATAAGGTTCCCAAGGGGATGTAAATGGCTCCAAGCTGCCGCCCGCACCTGCTGCCGTTCGTGCCCAGCGCCGCCTCATAATCTTCTGTGACGCCTCCTGCTCTCTCTCTCTCTCTCCCTCCCCCCCTCCTCCTGCTGCTGTAAGGTTGCTGTGACGTCTCCTGCTCTCCCTCCCTCCCCCCTCCTCCTGCTGTAACGCCTCCTGCTCTCCCTCCCTCCCCCCTCCTCCTGCTGTAACGCCTCCTGCTCTCCCTCTCTCCCCCCCCTCTTCCTGCTGTAACATCGCAATGTTACAGAAGGAGGAGGGGGGAGGGAGGGAGAGCAGGAGATGTCACAGCAGGAGGAGGGGGGAGGGAGGGAGAGCAGGAGGCGTTACAGCAGGAGGAGGGGGGAGGGAGGAGAGAAAGGTCCTCTTTAAGTTGCAGTATACTCTTCCTTTTTACTAAAAAAAACATACAAAATGAACATACAATGGAAAACAATGCAAAATTACCTGAATGTAATGTTTATTTAAAGTTATTTTGTTCATACAAATGATACTGTGTCTAATTGTGTGCAAGTAGTAAAGTTAGGTAGCAAATAAGGTAAAAAGTTTTTTGTGGACAATCTCGCCTGATGCTACAACAATGGTCAGCCACCATATGTACATCCCATATACCCTGATGCCGTTTCTCCATGATCTTCAAATCTTGGTGGAATTGTTCACCTTGCCCATCACTGGCTGCGCCAAGGTTTTCTGGGAAGTCAGATGGCTATACAGAAAATGCACTTTGATACTCATGTTGCAACCAAGCATTTTGTAACTCTCCAAGAGCTTCTGGACAATTTCAGTGTAATTATTTGCTAGTGTATTTCAAAGAAAGTCTTTGACAATGATAACCAAGTATTATTTTGCAGTTCTGACATTGTCCCGATGAAAAGATCATCTTTGATGAGCTACTGAACCTGTGGACCAACAAACGCACCTGCTTTTATTTTTTCAACTGACAGGCTGAGAAAAGACAAAATTAAGTACCGGTACTTGAAACAGTCTCCTTCAATTGGGAAAGGTTTACTGAATTGCTTCATGAGACCCAGTTTCATGTGCAGAGGTGGAAATATAATGTCCTTTCTGTCAACAAGTGACTTATGTAGAATGTTTGGATCACTAGGCTTGAGGTTATATCTTAAAGGCCAATTACTCTCCACTAGAGTTGAGTGGACACCTGGATGTTCGGGTTCGATGGGTTCGGCCAAACTTCGCAAAAAAGTTTGAGTTCGGGAGCAGAACTTGACCCGAACGTGAACCCAAACCCCATTGAAGTCAATAGGGGCCCGAACTTTGGAGCACTAAAATGGCTCTAAAAAAAGTCATGGAAAGGGCTAAAGGGCTGCAAATGGCAGAAAAATGTTGTTAAGAGCAGGCAAGTGCTCTGCAAATGAATGTGGATAGGGAAATTACTTAAAATAACATTAAATGCGTAAAAATAAAAAATAATAATCTTAATCTAGGAGGAGGAGGTCCATATGGAGTAGGAGGTTAAAGAGGCCATGGATGTGGCAGTGTAGGTGGAAGCGGCGGTGGAGGAGGAGGTAGCCAACACTGGTTTTTGGTTTTTATTTTTATTTTTATTTTTTTGCTCAACTTTGGGTGGACCCCCAAACATTTGGAAATATAAAAAATAAAACAAAGAGAAAGTGCGCTGGAGTACAACAATGGCTGGGTGAGGCCGGTATACATGTCTATTCTGCACAAGGTATGGAAAAGTCCTGTAGGATCCCAATCTGGTTCATTTTAATGAACGTGAGCTTGTCCATATTGGCTGTGGACAGACGGCTGCATTTCTCCTTGATAACCCCCTCCTGCCGTGATAAACAAACGTTCAGACAATACACTGGCTGCAGGGCAGGCCAGCACCTCCAAGGCACAAATGGCAAGCTCAGGCCATGTGATCAGTTCAGAGACCCAGAAGTTGAAGGGGGCAGACCCATCAGCCAGTAGGTGTAGTGTAGGCATGTGCACAAATACTGCTCCACCATGTTGCACATCCCTATGACGTCCACGATCCAATTGGATATCTTCTCTATCAACTTTCAGTGTTCTTTTATGCGCCTACCATGGTGATCACAGGTAACGGGGAATCAGGGTTCCATGCTGGAGAGGGAGCGTGAGAAAGAGATACCATATCCAAGGGAGGTCAATGGCTGAAATGCGACCTCAGCAAAAATGGGCTAATGTCACCCACTAATGGAACAGACTATTTTTGAAAAAATGTTGGGCCCTGTCAACTATGCAGAGAAGGGGTATATTCACGGCAAAACTGGGTTCATGTCACCCACCAATTGAACAGATGATTTTACAAAAATTTGTTTCCTGCCACCTATGCAGAGCAGAGGTTTATATAAGGCAAAATAGTAAAATGCCACCTGAGAATGTAAAAGATGATTTTTTTAAATTTAGGTCCCTGTCACCTATGCAGAGCAGGGGTTTATTCATGGCAAAAATGGTAAAATGTCACCCAATAATGTAACAGACGCTTTTGAACCCTGCTCCCTCATTTTCTGTGCTGGTGCCTCTGTGCCACCACCGACTCTTCCTCCAAACTCCACACGTCATTTGCATGACCTTGATTCCATGTGGGGTCTAGTACCTCATCATCCTCCACATCATCTTCTACCCACTCTTTACCCCTACCCTGCAGACTGTAGAAAGCCGCAGCAGTTGGCACCTGTGTTTCGTCATCACCAGAGATGTGCTGCGGTGGTCTTCCCATGTCCTTCTCCTGAAACATAAGTGGTTAAGCTTCAGTGCACTCAATCTCTTCCACTTCTGGTGCAGAGCTATGTGGATGGCCCACGGAAACTCTGCCAGCAGAGTCATCAAAAAGCATAAGGGACTGCTGCATGACTTGGGGCTCAGACTGCTTGCCTGATTTGCAAGGGGATGAGTTGAAAGACAGATGGCCATGGGCTGTAGGTGCCAACTCTGAACTTTCAGCAGGGGACTGGGTGGGAGACAATGTGAAGGAACTGGAGGCACTGTCAGCCACCCACTCTACTATTGTCTGTACTTGTTCTGGCCTCACCATCCGTACTGTCCTAAATGCAGCGTAGGCTGCAAATGTACTTTCTAGCGCAAATGATGAGCATTTGTCACCCAACAATGTAAGAAACAAATTACTGAAATGTATTTCCCTGTCCACTAGGTAGAGGAGGTGTATATCACAGCCAAAAATAGATGACTTTCACCCGACAATGTAACAGACAAATTACTGAAATGTATATTCCTGTCAAGAATGTAGATCAGGGTTATATCACAGGCTGTGGAGATGTGGCTGCGCTTGTCTGTGATCACACCCACTGCCATGCTAAACACACATTCAGACAATACACTGGCTGCAGCACAGGCCAGCACATCCAAGGTGTAAAGGGTAAGCTCAGGCCATGTGCCCAATTTGGAGATACTGGGGGGCGGAGCTTGGCAGCAGAGCGAGACACACATGCCGCTGTGAGCTCTGCTCTGGGTCCTGTGAAAACGAGTTTCTAGCGAGCACATACAAGCCAGAAAATGGGCAAGACTTTAAGAGACAGGTTCAAGGACACTCCAAGACCGAACAAGTCAGGTGCTAGTCATGGGGAAATGGACAAATTTGTCCGAAAACAAAGCGTGGCGGGAGGCAAGCAGGCTTCCAAGATGGCGCCGAGATCAGAAACCACAGCAGCGTCGGAAGTCTCAGCGGACTCCGAGAGAGACAGCGATCATGAGCCGGAGATGGAAGGAGAGAACCTGCCTATATCAAGGAGGTTTATGAAGGAACTTTTGGCAGACACGATCTCCCCCCTCCGTAAAGACCTGCAGGAGTTCAAACGGGACCTCAGGCAAGTAAAGGAGAGAGTGGATGAGGTTGAGAGCCAGCAAGAAGCGGTTATAGTGCATAGCACAGCAGTAGCCGGCAGCCTAGATAGAGCACAGGCGCACATTAACCGTTTGTATGAAATGGTGGAAGACCAGGACAATCGGGGGCGCCGCAATAACCTAAGGCTGAAGGGTCTGCCAGAAGAAATAGGGCCGGAGGCCTTGAGAGGTGCAGTGACTGAGATGTTCACAGCGATAATAGGCCCTGACTCTGTGGGAGACCTTACTATGGATAGAATCCACAGGGCTCTTCGTCCTCCTCCTAAGCATGGAGAGCCTCCAAGAGATGTGATTTGCCGGCTGTCCAGCTTCATGGCCAAAGACCAGATAATGAAGGCAGCGAGATCTAAGAAAAGTATCCCCTTTGGAGATGCAGAGGTGCAGATCTTTCAAGATTTATCCCCAATTACCCTTCAAAAAAGAACGTTGTTGAAACCACTCCTGGATGTTCTCAGAAGCAAGAATATTACTTACCGCTGGCTTCACCCCTTCGGTCTCTTGATTAATGTGCCAGGCCGAAAATTAACAGTGCGCTCTCCGGCTGACATCCCGCTAGTATGCGACGTACTGGAAATAGCCGCTCTGGACATCCCTATGTGGCACTCGGCGAAAGACCTGACGGACTTACCTACTTTACCAGGAATAGATCCATGGACTCCAGTGAGCCGTCCGAAAAATTGAAGCAGGGGAAGAAGATCGGGAGACCCCATGATGATTTCTCCAGAAATGGACATAGAGTGATAAGTCTCCATGTATTCTTCGCTAAAGAAAGTCTTCCACAAGGACTTGAAAAGTTTCTCACCGATACCTGGATTTTCGTGAGTTGACCGGCTTTAGGGACAGTTGATAGTTGTTTCCCATGCTCAACCCCTTGTGTCTGGTTATGTTATTGTACGCCAAGTCAGGATGGTAATCGTAATACCCCTTAGGGGTTTCTGCCAGTGTTTGGCTGGTTACTGGAATCTCCTCAAATGATTCATTGGTTAGAGTGCGATATAGCTATGTCGCTCCATTTAATGTTTACATACTCGTTCTTCATACTTAGGACCCGTTCATTGGTCCTCTCTACCCCCTCTTGATGGCCACGGTGGTATGGCGGGCAGTTAAACGCGCTGTTGTTATCAGGCAGCGGGTCATCAAAGCCTTATCCTTGATAATCTTAATGAGGTTTAATTGTTTTGTATGTTTTTCTTTTATTTTCGTTCCCCTGTCTTTCCTCCTTTCCCTCATTCCTACTTCTGAGGCATTATCCATATTTTACGGCTGTAGAAGATATTATGAGCGCATAAGGATCACAGTAAATTCGGTATGGCTGAGTTAAAAATATGTACTTACAATGTGAGAGGACTGAATGCACCAACCAAACGAACTCAGATCTGCCAGCTCCTCAATAGGCAAAAAGTGAGCATCGCTCTTATACAGGAGACTCATTTCAAGAGAAATCACGTGCCGCGTCTCTCACACATGGTATATAATCAGTGGTTCCATAGCACCTCTTCCTCTGGGGCCTCTAAAGGGGTTTCGATAGCGATCCACAAAAATGTTCCGTTGGTAGTGCATTCAGTCCTCCAAGATGAAGAAGGCCGTTACTTGTTTTTAAAAGGGACCTTGGGTAATCAGAAAATAACTATCGGAAATATGTATACTCCAAACGCAGCTCAGGCAGCGTGGATTGAGAACACTTTAACAAAACTGCATGATTTTGCTGAGGGTTCCTTGGTGGTAGGAGGAGACATTAACACAGCCTTGAATCCGTACCTAGATACATCTAAAAGCTCCTCATCCTTGTCCCAAGTCACTATTAGGCGGATTAAGAAAAAACTGGCGGAATTGGGTTTAGTGGATGCCTGGAGGGCTATGAACCCTACATCGAGAGATTACACATATTATTCGGTGGCACATGTTTCTTATCAGAGGTTAGACTACCTGTTTGTGCCTATGGGATCTTTAAGTGATTGCTCTCAGGCTTCAATAGGTAGCATATTACTGTCAGACCATGCCCCGGTATTCCTGACTATTAGGGTTAAGTCTATCCCTAAAGCACAGTTTACTTGGAGACTTGATGAGACTCTGCTGAGCAGACAAGAATATGTTCAAGATATACGAAAACATATTGAGGAGTATTTCAGTCTCAACGAGACGGAGGGTATGTCCCCGGGTCTGGTCTGGGAGGCCCACAAGGCGGTCGTGAGAGGGCATTTTATCGCATTAAATTCGCATATAAGAAAGAAACGGAAGGCTACTATTGTGACATTGCAGGAGCAGATTCAAAAGTTGGAGTTATTACACAAAAAGCAAATATCATCGGAGGTGTTAGAGAGTTTGAATAGATTAAGGGCGGAGCTTAAGAACATACTAAATAACCGGGTGGCTAAACTATACTTGTCGGCACAATTTAAATATTACGCACACGGGGACAAAGAATCAAAGTTCATGATGTCAAGTTTGAAAAAACGTAGACTTAAATCTTATATACATTCTATCAAAGATGCATCTGGCAGATCTGTTATGTCCACTGGCCTCATTGCTCAGCAATTTTGTACCTACTATAGCTCGCTATATAATCTTAGGGAAAAGAGTAGTGAGGCGGAGAATGAAATGAGGTCAGGGGACATTAGGAGGTGGCTGTCGGGGTTACGCCTCCCGATTATTACTCAGGATCAAGCCCAAACCCTTGCTAAACCCTTTTCGTTGCAGGAACTGAATAAAGCTTTAAGCACAGTTCCCAAGCACAAGTGCCCAGGACCTGACGGACTAACGTCTGGATATTACACCACCTTTTTCTCAATATTGTTACCCAGAGTGCTCAAAGTATACAACGAGGTATTTGTAGATAACCCGCTCCCGTCACAAATGTTGTCTGCCCTAATTACTATCCTGCCGAAAGAAGGAAAGGATCCTTCGTCCTGTGCCAGCTACAGACCCATTTCGCTTTTGAATGTGGATCTGAAATTGTACGCGAAAATGCTCGCATTGAGGTTGCAACCTTTCTTGTCTACGTTGATCAATGCGGAGCAGGTGGGTTTTGTGGCTGGCAGAGAAGGAAGAATGAATACCACTAGGATAGTCAATATTATACATCATGCCAGGGAGAAATCCATTCCTTTGGTCCTCCTGGGGACAGACGCAGAAAAAGCATTTGATCGAATAGATTGGCTTTTTATGCGTCTGGCCTTGGCTAAATTTGGGATACCACATCAGTTCATTAATGCCACAATGGCTATGTATGCTGCCCCCACGGCCAGAGTGATGGTAAATGGCATTTTATCTCCCAGCTTCACTATAGGTAATGGTACAAGACAGGGATGCCCCTTGTCCCCCCTGCTCTTTATCATTGTAGTAGAATGCTTGTTTCAAGCGATAAGACAGGATGACGGAATCCAGGGTATAATGGTGGGAGACACTTATCATCAGTTAGCGGCTTTCGCGGATGACCTGTTGGTTATTATAACCAACCCTTTGGTAGCTTTTCCGGCCATACAGGACTTGTTCTTGAAATTCGGGAACCTGTCCAACTTCCTAATTAATCCCACGAAATCCCAAGCTCTAAATGTAACGGTTAGCAAAGATTTGCAGTCGTCCTTGGAGGCGCAATTCGAGTATGTTTGGACAACTAGTTCGATCAAGTTCTTAGGGGTAAATATAACCTCTGTACCGAATGACCTTTTTGAGGCAAACTTTCGTAGTTTACCCAGGTCTATAACAACTACTATTGATTCGTGGAGCATCCCATTCACTTCGTGGTTCGGGAGACGTACGTTGATTAAATCTGTATTAGTCCCTAAAATACTGTATTATATGTCGGTATTGCCCGTGCACCTGCCAAAACTTTTCTTTGTCCAACTGAGACAATGTTTTTCGAGATTCCTTTGGAAAAAAGCCAGGCCCCGTATCCCTCATTCAATAATGATACAGCCAAACAAGCTAGGGGGAATGGGTCTTCCAGATATGGCAGAATATTACAGGGCTATTCAGGGAGTGAGATGTTTGGAGTGGATTAGGAACCCAGAGAACAGATTTGATATTTTGGCAGATGCAGGGGACTCGAGACTTCATCTGAGATCCTTACTTCTCTTGCCCCCTAAAGATATGTCTCAACAGACCAGGTCACTTAGCAACATGACCAGAAATACGTTGAAGTTATGGCATTCTGAGCTTTCCAGGGTGCTGCTCTCGGACCACGAGGTGTCGCCTGTGACTCAGGTGAGGGATGTTCTGTGGAGCTCTGGGGGAAATGTTGGTTCTACCTTACCAGTGGGAACTAGGGATATGTCCATTCAATTAGTAGATTTATTGGATCCTTCGGGATTTCTAAAAGACGGGTGGGACGATCACCCTAAACTGCGAACGTTGTCCTTTATTCATAAACTATACATTAAGCAATATCTGGGGAAAAAGAAACTCTCTCCAGCTGCTTCCGTGACACTGTTTGAGAAGATGACACTTTCCAAGGTGCCCCCTAGGAAAAAAGTGGCACAGCTATATTCGGTGCTTGTTTCCCAGACCAGACCTGACACATACAGCTTCGTACGTAAGTGGGAAAAGGAACTGGGAGTTCAATTCTCAGATAGGGAGGTGGCGCACATATGCTCTAACACTCCCAGGGTATCCAGATGTGTGAAATTGCAGGAAAACCTTTACAAGGTCATCACTAGGTGGTATTACACGCCCCAGAAATTGCACCTTATGTATCCGAACTGTGACTCTAAGTGCTGGCGGTGTCTCTCAGGGAAGAGGGCTCCATGCTGCATATATGGTGGTCATGCTCTATCATATCTGAGTATTGGAGGCAGGTGTGTTCAATCTGTTCACAGATCAGTGGGGTACAGTTTGCACCCTCAGCTGAAGGATGTTTATTGGGACTGATAGGAAAAGTTGGAGGGAACAGATACACCATATCCTTACTGAGCCAACTACTCGCGGCTGCGAGAGTTCTGATAGCATTCATGTGGAAAAATAGTAGGGCCCCATCCGTCTCCCAGTGGATTGCAAAGTGTGATGCACTCTACAGATTGGAACAGATTGCAGGGTGGGAAACCAAAAGGACTCAAGTATTTGAAGCTACATGGTCCTCGTGGAAAAAATATAGAGGTTTCTCCTCATGAAGTGGATAGGTTTTAGGGGTCATTGATATAGGGAAAGTAGGATCCCCCCCCTCCCCTCCCCACCTCCATCCCTTCCTCCCTCTCTTCTATTCTTATAATTTTTTCCTCTTCCTCATTATTGCTGGTACTTGAAAATGTTTGTATTCCACACTGACTGAAATGGAAATAAGTACCCTGTTGTGGGGTTGATGTATCTTATGTATTTTCTGCTTGAGATTCAGAATAAAGTATTTTCAAAACTAAAAAAAAAAAAAAAAAAAAAACAATTTGGAGATACTGAAATTGAAGGGGGCAGACACATCATTCAGTACATGTAGGTGTGTGCACACATACTGCTCCACCATGTTGATGAAATGCTGCCTCCTGCTAAGACATAAGAGGTTCTGTTTTTTGTGGCGTGCTGACAAAGCTTTTCCACATTTCGGCCATGCTATCATGCCTTCTGAGGTGCTGGCGGTGCCCTAGCTGTGTTGGCGACCTCTTCCTCCTCCTCTGCCTTCGACTTGTGCTCCCACTGTGCCCCCGCTGTCAGGTGGGAATGCCATCAGCAGTGCATCTAACAGAGTGCGCTTGTACTTCTGCATCTTACGATCATGCTTCAGTGACGAAATTGAGGACTGTACGTTGTCCTTGTAACGGGGATACAGTAGCGGGGCTACCCAGTAATCAGCACAAGTTAGAATGTGGCCAACTCGGCGGTCGTTGCGGAGACACTGCAGCATTTAATCGCTTATGTGTGCCAGAGCTGTCCTCTGTGGAGGTGTATCATCTGTGTCCTCTGTATCCCACAGCCATGCACCAGTGATGGCCATGAGCGGGTTTGGGTGCCGCCCTGCTGTAAACACGGTTCCTCCTTCTCCTTCTCCTCCATCTCATCCTCCACCTCGTCATCCTCTAGAACTGTGCCCTGGCTGGACAATTGTGTAACTGCCGTTTGTGGGTGCAGGAACCCACCCTTGGAGCCACTTGTGAATGACTGGCCAAAAACCCTATGAAATGATCCCTCTTTCTCCTCCTTCTGTGCCACATCTTCTTCCATCATCGCCAGAAGCATTTTTTCAAGGAGGCATGGAAGAGGGATAGTAACGCTGAGAACTGGGTCATCGACACTGGCCATGTTGGTGGAGTACTCGAAACAGCGCAACAAGGCATGCAGGTCTCGCATGGAGGCCCACTCATTGGTGGTGAAGAGGTGCTGTTCCGCGGAACAACTCACCTTGGCGTGCTGCAGCTGAAACGCCACTATCGCCTGCTGCTGCTTGCGCAGTCTGGCCAGCATGTGCAAGGTGGAGTTCCACCTTGCGGGCACGTAGTTTATGAGGCGGTGAGCGGTAAGGCCAAAGTTACGCTACAGCGGGCGACAGGCGAGCAGCAGCAGGGTGAGAACGCTGAAAGCGTGCACAGACGGCCCACACTTTCTGAAGCAGCTCTGACATATTGGGGTAATTTTTCAGGAATCTCTGCACCACCAAATTCAGCACATGAGCCAGGAATGTGCGTCAAGCCAACTAGGCCCAGAGCTCCTATGAGATTTTGCACATTATCGCACACCAGTAGGCCGGGCTTGAGGCTCCCTGGCACCAACCACTCATTGGTATGTTGTTCCATGCCTGTACACAGCTCCTGTGTGGTGTGGGGTTTGTCCCACAAACAGATACATTTTAAAACTGCCTGCTGTCGTTTACCACTGGCTGTGCTGAAGTTGGTGGTGAAGGTGTTACGCTGACCGGATAAGGAGCTCGTGCTTTGCACTTAGATGCCTGGTCATTCAGGTTGTGCTTAGGTTGAGAGCGTGTATGCTGTGTCTTCAGGCTCTGATTACACAGCATGCAAACCACTTGTGTCTTGTCGTCAGCACATTGTCTGAAGAACTGCCACGCCAGGGAACTCTTTGGAACTGGCTTTGGTGTGATTGGTCCCTTGCTGCGGTGGGCAGTAGCAGGCGAACTGTCTAGGGGACGGCCACTCCGCTTTTGCTCCCTCTTCAGCTATGCTGGTGGCTCTGTGCGACCACCGCATCTTCCTCCAAACTACACAGGTCATTTGCAGGACCTTGATTCCATGTGGGGTTGAGGACATCATTTTCCACCCAGTCTTCACACCTGCCCTCCTTGTCAGTCTGCACACTGCAGAAAGCCACAGCAGTTGGCACCTGTGATTCATCATCATCCGAGTCGTGCTGCGGTGGTCCTCCAATGTACTTATCATGAAACATAAGTGGTTGGGCATCGGTGCACTCAATCTTTTCACTTCTGGGGCAGGGATAGGTGGATTATCCTGGGAAACCCTGCTAACAGAGTCATCAAAAAGCAGAAGAGACTGCTGCATGACTTGGGGATCAGACTGCTTGGCTAATTTGTGAGGGGGTGAGGTGAAAGACTGATGGACATCGGTTGCAGGTGCGAACTCTTATGTTTAAGCAGGAGACTGGGTGGAAGACAATGTGAAGGAACTGGATCCACTGTCAGCAACCCAATCTACTATCGCCTGTACTTGTTCAGGCCTCACCATTCATAGAGCAACATTAGGCCCGACCAAATACCGCTGCAGGTTTTGTCGCCTACTCGCACCTGAGGAAGGGGTTTCATTTGTGCGTGTAGCTGGCACAGATCGACCATGTCCTCTCCCTGCAACAGGAGCTCCACCAGCAGCACCACGACCTGGGCCACGTACCGTATTTGCCGCTCATATTTTTTGAATTTAGGATCTTTCCCTAAATGGGTGTTTAATTAATAGTAGAAAAGAACGACAGTATGTAAAGGGTGTATCTCGCACGGCCTGAACCAGACTAGGCCTCAATTAAAGATTTGCACAAAAAGGCTGTATTTGAAATGGCTGTATTTCAAATGCCTAATTCAAACCCCTGAATGTAGAGGGGGCATCTCACACTATCTGAACCAGTGTAGGCCTGCAGTAAATATATCTTTGCACAAAACGGCTGTATTTCAAATGGCTGTATTTCAAATGCCTAATTCAAACCCCTGAATGTAGAGGGGGTATCTCACAGGGCCTGAACCAGTGTAGGCCTAAATTCAATATTGGTGCACCAAATGGCGGCATTTAAAATCTCTGAATGTAACCCAAATGTATTAAGGGTGTATCTCGCAATGACATCTGCATCAAAGGCTGTCAACTAAAGTTTTTGTGCCCAAATGAGTGTTTGTTTAAAAACTGAATTTGACAGCAGCATATAAGCCTGTAATTTCACACGTGCTGATGCTGCAAGGCCTGAAAATAGTGGTTTTTTTTGTCAAAAGAGTGTGTTTCTCAAACCCCAGAAAATGATGGGTGTATTTCTACCTTAAATTGCACACTGACTAATACAGATGTTGTAGATTGCCCAAAAAGTCTTTTTTTGCTAACAGAATATGAAAACTGTATATATTAAACTTGAATTTAACACTTGCAGATCTGGAAAATACTGTTTTTTTTTTTTTTAAAGTGTGTTTTTCAAACCCCAGAAAATGTTGGGTTTATTTCTACCTTAAATTACACACTGACTAATCCACAGAATTCTAAAAGTTTGTATTATTTGGTCAATGAGCTCAGGGCAGGGTAAAACGATAGTGCCCTGCACCCACACAACTATTTGTCGCTGAGTTAGGTTCTCGCCTATGCTCTCCCTGAAATCACAAGTCCAGTAGCATCCTCTCCCTACACTTGTAACAGCAGAGTGACGTTCAGCACTACGTGACTCAAGCTTATATAGAGCCTGGGTCACATGCTGCTCTGGCCAATCATAGACATGCCATTAGTAGGCATGGCTGTGATGGCCTCTTGGGGCAAGTAGTATGACGCTTGTTGATTGGCTGCTGTGCAGCCTTTCAAAAAGCACTAAGAAAGTGGCAAACACCGAACCCAAACTTTCAATGAAATGTCTTAATTCCTAAATGAATTTCTTAAATTCCTAAATGATCCTGAGGGTTATGGAACAAAAAAGTCAATTGGAAGACCCAAAAAAATTTCATCAGCACTGAGCCGGAGGATCCAATTGGCTGTCCGTCAAGACACTGGACTATCCTCGACCCAAATTAAGGCCCTTACTGGTGCTGACTGCAGCCCCATAACCATCAGATGGCATCTGAGACTGAAGGGCTTAAAAAACAAAAAATGTCTTTAAAGACTTTGTCTCCTTGAACGCCACAGAACTGCTCATTTGGACTTTGCAAGAGAGCATCAAACATGGGACATTCAAAGGTGGAAGAAAGTGTTATTCTCTGATGAGAATTTTTTTTACCTTGATGGTCCTGATGGTTTCCAACGTTACTGGCATGACAAGCAGATCCCACCTGAGATGTTTTCTACGTGCCACAGTGGAGGGGGCGCCATAATGGTCTGGGGTGCTTTTTGCTTCAGTGGAACAATGGAGCTTCAGGAAGTGCAGGGATGTCAAACGGCCACTGGCTATGTCCAGTTTTTGTAGAGAGCATTCTTCATGACTGAGGGCCCTCGTCTGTTTGGCAACAACTGGGTTTTTCAACAGGACAAGGCTACAGTACACAATGCCCGCAGGACAAGGGACTTCTTCCAGGAGAATAACATCACTCTTTTGGCCCAGCCTGCGTGTTCCCCTGATCTAAATCCAATTGAGAACCTTTGGGGATGGATGGCAAGGGAAGTTTACAAAAATGGACAACAGTTCCAGACAGTAGATGGCCTTCGTGCGGCCGTCTTCACCACTTGGAGAAATGTTCCCACTCACCTCATGGAAACGCTTGCATCAAGCATGTCGAAACACATTTTTTAAGTGATAAACAATAACTGCGGAGCTACTCATTACTGAGTTCATGTTTGGAAGTTGGATTTCTGTTTTTGGGGGGGTTTAAGGTTTTTTGGAAGGTGTGGTCCTAAACTTTTGATCAGCTGAAAAACAGCCTGTTTCAGTATATTCGTTGTTTTCATTAAATTAAATGCTCAAAAAATGTTTTGTCTCACTTCCATTTCTTCTTGTTGCATGTTGAAGCTCTACTTGGAACCTTGTTAAGATCCAGCCATGCTAAATATGATTTTTTTGCCATTTTTAAAGTGGTCCTAAACTTTTGATCAGGACTGTATGTAGAAGCTGGTATTTTCAGTGGTGGTTGTTCAGGGTATTAAAGTTCTTTTTATTTCAAGTGAAAGGAACAAAGCTACAATGCCCAGAAATGCAGGTAGTAAAAGATGACCCTCACTGTAAGGCCAGGGAAACTGCTCTACAGATTAAATACATTCTACAGATGAAGTGTTCTAGGGATCATGGGTTGAATATTCCCTTAGTACCTTCACTGACAGCAAGAATGTCAAACTTTATAAAATCTGAAATGGTTGCTAATGGAGAATTCCACGACGAATGATTATTAGAGATGAGCGAATCAATCCGAATTTCAGGATTAGTTGGATTCACAGCGAAGCCTAGTTTCCTCCTGCTTCGTGGTAGCGAATCAATTTACCTTTAAATAGTGTAAAAAACAAAAACAAATCATACTTACCTCCTACATTTCCTCGTGATGGGCCGACTGCCGCAATCTTGATTGAAGATCTGGTCCGAAATCCTGTGCGTGGTGACGTATGACGTCACCATGCTGGCTGGCGTGACAACGTCATCTCAAAGCAAATGGAGGCGGTAAGTATAATTTAATTTTTTTTCTGTTAATTTGAAACTGTATTATTACTCTTAGATGCTGTGATCATGGCTTCTGAGTGGTACAATGATGATTAGCAGCACGATCGCAGCTCTCTGTCATTGCACCCGCTACTTACAAAAAATTCATTTTTTTTCTGTAAAATTCGGCAAAGCAGCCAAATCTAATTGTTCAATCCAGTTTGTTCATCCCTAATGATTATGTGAAATAAAATATGTATGACATTGTGAATGCTGATATGTTAAAGACAAAAACATTTCTTGATGATTCCATACTAATCCGTAAGAAGAGTCCTGTATATGTAGACTCAACTGTATTAGGTGCACTGTATGCCTTCACAAGGTTAATAATTCAAATTCAAAAAAATCTGCATGGAAGTACAAAAAAAGCTTTTTCCTCAGTGTGTAAATTCGTAAGGGTCAGCAAATACCTGCAATTGTTAAAATTTGTTAGTACAGCTTACCTTGCTATATCCTAACTTTATAGTGCCACGATTATTAATGTGCAGTCATCCAGTCCCCTCTGTAAAACCAGTGGGACAAAATTATAAGAAAGTAGGTGATCTCTTCTATATCATCAGATAAGACTAACATATTCAGCAGTTTCTTCTTTTCATTGTGTTCAAGGGGATATGCACAGATCCCTCAGCTTAGAAGTCTCTTATGAACTATGGTAATATCTTATTCACCCATGTAAAGTACCATTATCGTGTGTATATCAGCAATTTAGCATTTTTGCTGTACATATACACTAAATTACAGTATTATACCATTTTAGGCCAGGGACATAGCAGAGCCATGTGCAGGAAGCTGTGGTTCAGTGCTACATTGGCATACTGTGTACTGCCAGATGGTGCTCCATGGTGCATTGTATTGTGGGGTTAACGTTGCAATAGAAGCAATGCTACTAAGAGAAAAAATTACTTAACCCTTATATGACCAAGGGTCATTGATGCCCCAGTGTCCAGGTCAAAATTTACAAATCTGACATGCGTCACTTTATGTGGTAATAGCTTTGGAACACTTTTACTTATCCACGCCATTCTGAGATTGTTTTCTCGTGACACATTGTACTTCACGATAGTCATATATTTGAGTCAATATATTTCACCTTTATTTATGAAAAAATCCCAAATTTACCAAGAATTTGGAAAAAATATGTCTACTTTATGTTGGCATCATTTTGGAAATGTAATTTTATTTTTGTACTAGCCCCTGCCCCCTCCTTAGGGCTGTCTAGGGTTAACCCACCCTTGACACCCACCAACGTCAAGGGGCACACACGCCTATCTCTTTCTAGTATGGCTACCAACTATTACAGGTCCGTCTCCATCCTCTACAACCTCTGAGAGAACCCTCGATCTACACCTGGGTGAGAACGTTCTTGTTTCTTTATACAATTTTTTTGCCATACTGTGTTTATATGTACAGTCTATGCCCCATGGGCTGTTTTTCATGTTGTGTATTACAGAGGTCCATCCTCTAGTGTCCACCTATTTTAGAAATTACCTTTATTAAATGCTAAGTTTTACCCCTCTGTCCCCCAGGGGATCAGTACATTTGTTATTTTTTTAGGACGTTAGAAGGCTTAGAAGTTTAGAAGCAATTCTTACAATTTTAAAGAAAATTTCCAAAACCCACTTTTTAAGGACCAGTTCAGGTCTGAAGTCACTTTGTGGGGCTTACATAGTGGAAACCCCCATAAATGACCCCATTGTAGAAACTACACCCCTCAAGTTACTCAAAACTGATTTTACAAAATTTGTTAACCCTTTAGGCGTTCCACAAGAATAAAAGGAAAATGGAGATGAAATTTCTAAATTTCACTTTTTTGGCAGATTTTCCATTTTATATATATTTTTTCTTTAACACATTGAGGGTTAACAGCCAAACAAAACTCAATATTTATTACCCTGATTCCGCGGTTTACATAAACACCCCACATGTGGTCGTAAACTGCTGCACGGGCACACGGCAGGGCGCAGAAGGAAAGGAATGCCATACGGTTTTTGGAGGGCAGATTGTGCTGGATTGGTTTTCTGAACGCCATATGTTTTTTATTTTTCTGATGATCGTCTTGTGCAGGGGCTCGTTTTTTGCAGAAAGTGTTGAGGTTTTTATTGGTACCATTTTTAGGTACATAGGATTTTTTTATCATTCATTATTACACTTTATGGGGCAAGGTGACCCAAAAATTGGCTGTTTTGGAACAGTTTTCATTTATTTTTACAGCGTTCATCTGAGGAGTTAGGTCATGTGATATTTTTATAGAGAAGATCGTTACAGACGTGGCAATACCTAATATGTATACTTTTTCTTATTTATTTAAGTTTTACACAATAATAGCATTTCTGAAACAAAAAAAATGATGTTTTAGTGTCTCTATAGTCTGAGAGCCATAGCTTTTTTATTTTTTAGGCGATTGTCTTAAATAGGGTATCATTTTTTGCTGTACGAGGTGACGGTTTGAATGGTACTATTTTGGGGGTCATACACCTTTTTGATCGCTTGCTGTTGCACTTTTTTTTATGTAAGGTGACAAAAATGGCTTTTTTTTTACACAGTTTTTTTTTATGGTGTTTATCGGACGGGTTCTATCATGTGATATCTTTATAGAGACGGCCGTTACGGACGCGGTGATACCTAATATGTGTTTTTTTTATTTTTCATTTTTTATAGGAAAAGGCAATAAATTTTTTTAATTTTACATTTTTATTTATTTATTTTAACTTTTATTTTTTTTCAATTTTTTTTTTTTATCAAGTACCTCTTGGATGTTAAAGATCCAGTGCGGCTGTACTATACTTTGCAATGCTCTTGCATTGCAAAGTGTAATACAATCAGATGCCCTGTAGGTGGCAACAGCGGACAAAGCGCCCGGTTGCCATGGCAATCATCGGGGCTGCCATCGCAGCGCAGCAGCCCCGATGGTGGAGATAGGGAGCCCCCTCCCTCTATTAACCCCATGGATGCCGCTGTCGCGGCATCTATGGGGATACAGCAGAGTGTCAGCATAGAGCTGACACTCTGATGATGGCGGCGGCTCAGGAATGGAGCCGACGCCATCAAACACAGCAGGGGGGCAGACCGAGCGGGGGGCAGCGCTGGAAGGGGGGTTGGGTAAGGGAGGGTGTCACGGCCAGCAGGAGGAATGGAGGGGGCGGACTCAAGGAGGGGCACTGTCTGTGGAAACAAGATGGGGCACAGATGGGGGGCTGCACAGACCGGGGGGGGGGGGCCTGCACAGATTGGGGGGGCTGCACAGATCGGGGGGGCTGCACGGATAGGAGGGGCACGAGGACACTGACTTCAGGCTCTGATCTGCAGAGCGCAAATCAGAGCCTGAAACCGGCATTTTTTCACTGCCACGATCCGATTGGTTAGTCTGCACAGACTAACCAATCGGATTGATTGCCGGCAAGGGGCCACTCTGAGTGGTCCTTTGCCGGCATTACTGCCCTGTATTCTGTCCGTGACAGCATACAGGGCAGGGGCAGAAGCTTTAATCCAAGCGCTTTGCAGCGCTTGGATTAAAGAGCTGCCAGAACGTTTATATACGTGGTAGCTGCACGGGGTATGTGCAGCTATCACGTATATATACGGATTGCGGTCGGGAAGGGATTAATATAGTGACCAATGCCACAGTTTATTTTTTTACTGTAAGATCTACAGTATATGGAATGAAACTGCAGTATGCCACTGTTTAAATTTAGAGGCAAATGAAAGTACAGTAGAGCACTAACTCCGTTTGGAACTCCACTGGATCCCCACAATGCTATCATGGGGTGTCAATGTTTACTACAGCACCCAGAAGTAGAGATGAGCGAAGTTTTAAAAAATTTGATTCGGCAACCTTACCAAAGTTTGCCAACAAATTAGCCTTTTCCGAATTAATTATTCAGAAATTGGTATAAATAAGCTATAACCAGGCCACTCTGCTTAACCCCCTAACTACTGAGCCACTTTTCACCTTAAATCCCAGGCCGATTTTTGCAAACCTGACATATGTCACTTTATGTGGTAATAACTTTAAAACACTTATCCAGGCTATTCTTAGAATGTTTTCTAGTTACATATTGTACATCATGACAATGGTAAAATTGAGTCCAAAAATTTCATTTTTATTTATAAAAAATTGCCAAATATACCAAAAATTTTGAAAAATTTGCAAATTAGCAAATTTCAATTTCTCTACTTTTATAATAGATAGTAATAGCTCCAAAAATAGTTGCTACTTTACATTCCCCATATGTCTACTTCATGTTTGGATAAATTTGTGAATGCCATTTTATTTTTGGGGATGTTAGAAGGCTTAGAGGTTTAGAAGCAAATCTTAAAAATTTTCAGAAATTTTACAAAACCCACTATTTAAGTCTGAAGTCACTTTGTATGACTTACATAATAGAAACCACCCAAAAATGACCACATTTTAGAAACTACACCCCTCAAGGTATTCAAAACTTATTTTACAAACATTGTTAACCCTTTAGGTGTTCCACAAGAATTAATGGAAAATGCTGATCTTTGGCAGATTTTCCATTTTAATATTTTTTTTCCCACTAACAAAGCAAGGGTTAACAGCCAAACAAAACTCAATATGTATTGCCCTGATTCTGTAGTTTACAGAAAAACCTCATATGTGGTCACAAACTGCTGTGCAGGCAGACGGCATTGCGCAGAAGGAAAGGAACGCAATAAGGTTTTTAGAAAGCAGGCTTCACTGGAATAATTTTAAACTGCCATGTCAGATTTCAAGTCCCCCTGATGCACCCCTAGAGTAGAAACTCCAAAAAGTGACCCCATTTTAGAAAATGCACCCCTCAAGGTATTCAAAACTGATTTTGCAAACTTTGCTAACCCTTTAGGTGTTCCACAAGAATTAATGGAAAATGGAGATAAAATTTCAGAATTTCACTTTTTGGGCAGATTTTCCGTTTTAATCAATTTTGCCCTGATTCTGTAGTTTACAGAAACATCCCATATGTGGTCGGAAACTGCTGTATGGCAGACGGAAGGCCACAGAAGGAAAGGAATGCCATATGGTTTTTGGAAAGCAGATTTCACTGGGATAATTTTAAGCTGCCATATCACACTTGAAGACCCCCTGATGCACCCCTAGAGTAGAAGCTCCAAAAAAAGACCCCCTTTTTGGAAACTACGGGATAAGGTGGTAGTTTTGTTGGTACTATTTTAGGGTACATATGATTTTTGGTTGCTCTATATTACACTTTTTGTGAGGCAAGGTAAAAAATAACTGTTTTGGCATCGTTTACATTTTTTGTTATTTACAGTGTTCATCTGACAGGTTAGATCATGTACTATTTTTATAGAGCAGGTTGTTGCAACAATACTAAATATGACCACTTTTTGGGTTGTTTGTTTCAGTTTTATATAATAAAGCATTTTTGAAAAAAAATATTTTTTTTATAGTCTCCCTATACTGAAAGCCACGTTTTAAAAAAAATATTTTTTGGGCAACTATCTTATATAGGGGCTCATTTTTTGCAGGATGAGATGACGGTTTGATTGGTACTATTTTAGGGTGCATATAACTTTTTGATCACTTGCTATTGCACTTTTTTTCATGTAAGGTGACAAAAAATGCCTTTTTTTAAGCCGTTTTTATTTTATATTTTTAACGGTGTTCACCTGAGTGGTTAGTTCATGTGCTATTTTTATACAGAAGTTTCTTACGTATGCTGCGATACCTAATATGTTTACTTTTTTATTTATTTATGTTTTACGCAATAACAGCATTTTTTAATTAAAAAAAATCATGTTTCAGTGTCTCTATATTCTGAGAGCAACATTTATTTATATTTTTGGGTAGGTAGGGACTCATTTTTTGCGGGATGAGATGACGGTTTAAATGGTACTATATTGGGGTGCGTATGACTTTTTGATCGCTTGCCATTACACTTTTTGTGATGTAAGGCGACAAAAAATTGCTTTTTTGATACCGTTTTTATTTATATTGTTTTTACGGTGCTCCTCTTAGGGGTTAGGTCATGTGATATTCTTATAGAGAAGGTCGTTACAGATGTGGCAATACCTAATATGTATACTTTTTTTATTTATCTAAGTTTTACACAATGATATAATTTTTAAAACAAAAACAAAATCATGTTTTAGTATCTCCATAGTCTGAGATGATGGTTTGATTGGTACTATATTGGGGGTGTATGACTTTTTGATCGCTTGCTATTACACTTTTTGTGATGTAAGGTGAAAAAATTGCTTTTTTGACACCGTTTTTATTTATATTGTTTTTACGGTGTTCACCTGAGGGGTTAGGTCATGTGATATTCTTATAAAGCAGGTTGTTACAGACGTGGCAATACCTAATATGTATAATTTTTTTTTATTTATGTAAGTTTTACACAATGTTATAATTATTTTTATTTTTTTTTATATTGTTTTAGTGTCTCCATAGTCGGAGAATTATAGCTTTTATCAGTTTTTGGGCGATTGTCTTAGGTAGGGGCTTATTTTTGCGGGATGAGATGATGGTTTGATTGGCACTATTTTGGGGTGCATATGACTTTTTGAGTGCTTGGTATTACACTTTTTGTAATATAGGGTGACAAAAAATTGCTTTTTTTTTACAGCGTTTTTATTTCTTTATGTTTGTGTTACTTTTATAGAGCAGGTTGTTACGCATGTGTAGATGCCTAATATGTAAACTTTTTTTTTTTTTTACATTTAATGCAATAAAAGCATTTTTGAAGCAAATAAATCTTGGTTTAATGTATCCATAGTCTGAGAGCCATAGTTTATTTTTTATTTTTTAGGCGATTGTCTTAGGTAGGGGCTAATTTTAGGTGGCATACGCCTTTTTGATCGCTTGAAGTTGCACTTTTAGTGATGTAAGGTGACAAAAAAATGTGTTTTTTAGCACAGTTTTTATTTTATTTTTTTGACAGTGTTCATCTGAGGGGTTAGGTCATGCAATATTTTTTATAGATCCGGTCGATACGGAGATGTGGCGATACCTATGTCTACTTTTCTTTTTTCCCTATTTTATTTTATTTTTACCACTCTGGGACTTCAACTTTTGGGGGCCTGATCTATTTTACAACACATTACAATAATTCTGTATTGTAATGCATTGACTGTAAGTGTATTGCCACTGTAATATGCTTACAGCCTGCTTGCCTGTGAGATCCAGGAGGTAAATTCTCACAGGCTCTCCCGGAAGGCAGCCATGAGGCCTAAGGAAGACATCGGGCTGCCTTTCCTGCCATGGGGTCTCTGTCATAGCAGCATAGTGAGCCCATGGACACCGGCACCCATGAGGATATTGCACCTGCCGTGCAAGGGTTAATGCGCCGGCATCAGTGTTTTCACTGATGCCAGAGCATATAGCAGGGGTCTGGCTATCAGTGACACCCGCCCGATCAGCGTGCCGAACCTGCACTGTGCTGGGATTTCTGTCCTGCATTTCTGTGCCGTACATGTACAGCGCTGGTATTCTAAGGGTTAGGGCTCGTTCAAACGACCGTTGGTGTCCCGTTCCCATATTGTGGACGGCATTTGCGGATCCACAATACACGGGCGACGTTCCGTTGTCATTCCGCATCACGGATGTGGACCCATTAATTTCAATGGTTCTGCAAATCTGGAGATGCGGAAAAGAAGAACGGAACGGGACACTACAGAAGCACTACGAAGTACTTTCTGGGGGTTCCGTTCCATGCCTCCGTACCGCAAAAAGATAGAACATGCTCTATCTTTTTGCAGAATTGAGGGATCGTGGACCCATTCAAGTGAATGGGTCTGCGATCCCCATGCACCTGCCCCACGGAAGGTGCCCGAGCATTGCAGACTGCAATTTGCTGTTCACAGCATGGGCACGGGACACATTTTTAGAGCCATTTTAGTGCTCCAAAGTTCGGGTCCCCATTGACCTTCTATCTTCATTCAGCAGGACCTGCTCTGACGTCACAGCGCTCACCACGTGCAGGTCCTTCAAGAACAATACAGAAAAGGATCCCGGCTATGTGATCAAATGGATAAATTGAGTAATGTATTTATTACTTTTTAACTCTGAATTGACATTGGACTTTGCATTCTCTATTAAAGAATGCTATTAGTTTCCATTATAACCATGTTATAATGGAAAATAATGAAATCTACAGAAGACCTGAACTTCAGTGAAGAAGTCTGAGTTCAGGTCTGGGTACCACATTCCATTTTTTCTCACGCGCGTGCAAAACACATTGCACTTGCGCGGAAAAAACTGAACAACGGAACGCAATCACAGTCAAAACTGATTGAAATTGCATGTCTACTCACACGATTTTCCCTGAACGCACCTGCATTGCATCCAGCCCTCACCCGCAACGCCCGTGTGAAGGGGGCCTTAAGATAAATGCTTGCTGTGTCCTTCAGGCACTCTCCTGCCTTGCACCTTGCAAAAACATTTGATGTCAAGAACATCCCAATCACCACTAGGCAGAAGACCCAGGTCTAGGGTGTAAAAAGAGAAGAAGGGGTCCACCCTCCTGTCACTGCACAACCCTAGGGAAAGCCAGAAAGGGGAATTACCACAGTGAGCGCTACTACCACCCCCAGGGCCAAAACTACCATTCCAATCATCTACTTCCCTTCCCTGAGCAGTTTGCTGCAATGAAACCTTTAGGAAAAATGAAAAGTAGCTACAGCAACCAGAGATTTTAAATATGTAATAATAATAATAGGTAAATATGAAATCGTATTCTGTTTTGGTAGCGATAGTTCTTTGTTAAAGGGGTTGTCCCCGGGTTCAGAGCTGGAGCCGGACATACCTCCATTTTCACCCAGGCAGCCCCCCTGACTTGAGCATCGGAGCAGTCCATGCTCCGGTGCTCTCCTTTGCCCTGCGCTAAAGCGCGCAGGGCAAAGGTATTGTCAGGAGTTCCGGTGACGTACCGGGACTCTCCATGGGGCTGCCAGGAAGCCCAGTGATGTCATCAGCACTGATGGGCGGGCTTTAGCGATGCCCTAGCCAGTAACTTGCCCATCAGAGCCGGTGATGTCACTGAACACACTGCCGGGTGTAAGCTTCCGCCCGGCAGTGTGTTATGATAAACAAAAGAACCTGTGCCCTGCGCGACCGCAGGGCAAGGGAGTGCATCGGAGTATCCGATGCTCCGATGCTAGCCTCAGGGGGCTGACTGGGTGAAAATAAGGGTATGTCCAGGTTCAGCTCTGAAACCGGACAACCTCTTTAATGTCTAGAATAAGTCATTAACTCAAAGCCCAATGATAGAATCAAAATACTATGGTGGCCTTGCAGTTCTGGAGCCCTAGGTTTAAATCTGACCAAGGACATCTGCATGGAGTTGATACATTCTCCCTCTGAAAGCAATAACATTTTGTCTTTTCATCGCCATATTCTGACCCCTTTTTTGTAGTTACCGGTATGTGTATGGAGCTGTATGAGGGCACATTTTTTTTATTCAGATGATGTGAAATTAAGTGATCATTTTTTATTACATTTTTTGGGGGAGGTAAAGTGATGAAAAATGGCAAATTGGCAATTTAGATTTTTTTTTTTTCTGTTATGCCATAAATATTGTTATATTTTAATAGTACGGGTGTTTTTAGACACAACAATGCCAGTCATTTTTATTGTTTATTTTTAGGGACTTGAACTTAAAATTTTATACATTGGGTGACTATAACTGCCAATCATTAGATTGCCCATTGTGTTCTGCGATGGCTATATAGCCATCATAAAACACTTATTTTACTATATACCAATACAGTGCTGTCAACTGCTTCTCTGTATTGGTGTATACCAGTGATGGAAATCTGAGCCTGTTGAGGCTCTGAGCCATCACTGGGATATTTACAAAATTTTCATTTAGAATTGATTTGCTCATCTCTATTCACCATACATAGCATGACAGTACAGTATACAACAAAAGGCTACATTATACAAGTCACTCAAAAATAAACAGTCAGACAATAAAAAATAAAGGATTTCATACAGTGATAAGGGATGGGGAGTGGGAAGTAGGGGATAGGAAGGTTTATTAAAAGGCTGAAACAAAACAGTGGAGAGGGGGAAAGGAGAGCAGCGTTGATCTATATATATGTATATATATATATATATATAGATAGATAGATAGATAGATATATACTGCAGATATATATATATATATATATATGTTATATTTTTTTATAGTAATAAAAAAACTTTTAATTTTCTAGATACTGTATTTTAATTAACTCACCTATATAATTGCAATCACTTGATTTGTAACACTGCTTGAGAAAGGCTCAGTGGAGCCGAAACGTTGCACCGCATGGTTGAATAAAGAACTTTTCCACTTTTACAAGACCGGAGTGCCGTCCTTTTTCTGGACATATTAACTTGGGGTAAGAAGTCTATTCCCTTGGAACGTGCACCCAATTTTCTCCACACAGGGTCAGTGCCGCCATTTTTCGTATCTATATAGATAGATAGATAGATAGATAGATAGATATATACTGCAGATATATATATATATATATATATATGTTATATTTTTTTATAGTAATAAAAAAACTTTTAATTTTCTAGATACTGTATATGACAATGCCGATTCCACATAGTAATACATTTACAATAAAAAAGAGAAATTTCAACATTTACCCCAATTACTGTTATAATTACCATATAAATTGTAACATATTTATCATTTACTATCGTTATTTCATGCTATATTCACTTATTAAGGATCATAAGATTGAGAGTGATTTCAATTTCCATCCACTTTTGTTTTTGTGACTTTATATTGCAGGCCAAATATATCAGATTAGAGTTTTTCATTTAGTTAATTTCCTCATGCACATTAGACCTAATTAGGTTGTTTCAGTCATAACTTATCCTTAATTACCTGTAAAATATCCCATTTACATTTGCAATTTATAGGTTTGTAAGGAGATTGAGTAATATAAGAAACATGACTGCAATTTACATATGCAAATGAACAGAATATTAATTATCTATTCTTTTTTTTTTTATTCTAACACAACGGTATTAGGAATTATACGGTCTTCATTTTTGTTGAATTGTATTTAATGCCCCTCCCAAATAATTACTGTTAAAGTAATTAACATTCAGGTGTATATGATCACCTACTTAACCCTTTCATCTTGACAGCAGCCTATCTAAGTAGTCCAAAAGTTACATTTCTCACACAACATTCCAGGGAACTTTTTTTTTCCTGGACATGTGGCCATACTACAGCGTTCAAATTTATCCATACCCAAATTGAAACAGCCAAATTGACATTATCAAATTCACTATTAACTAAAGTGCTACAGAATATGTTGCTACTATATAGGTAATGGTAAATAATAAAATATGGTCTTTACAGGGCAACACCAAGGAATTAGAATTTCCTTTAGGAAGAATTTTATTACTAGCCGAGGGAGATGACCGAAAATAGCATTATGCTCATGATGTTGCTGTACAGTGACTCTAAACCTCCAACTATGTGCCATATATTGTTTCTTTTTAAGGTTCAATATTCTGTGCTTACTAACTTTACAATGTAGCTTTATTGGGGTCTGTTTATGTTTTCCGAGCTCAAAATCCCCTGCTTCTTTACACACAACGTAAAATGGATGTTAAATAAATGTAAAATTTGCCTCTGTATTAAGGATTGGTGAATTGATTCATAACAAATTAGATTATGGTATTTTTACACTAGCGTTATTCTTTTCCCGCATTGAGTTCCGTTCTAAGGGCTAAATACCGGAAAATAACTGATCAGTTTTATCCTAATGCATTCTGAATGGAGAGCAATCCGTTCAGGATACATCAGGATGTCTTCAGTTCAGTATTTTTGCCTTTTCAGGACGGAGTTAATACCGCAGCATGCTGTGGCTTTATCTCCGTCCAAAATTCAGGAACACTTGCAGGAATACCGGCATTTTTTCCCATTGAAATGCATTAATGCCGGCAATGTGAAAAAAAAAATGCCGGATCTGTTTTTCCGGATGACACCGGAGAGAGATTGATCCGGCATTTCAATGCATTTGTCAGACGGATCAGGATGCTGATCCGTCTGACAAATGCCATCAGTTTGTATACGTCCTTTGTCGCAAGTGTGAAAGTAACCTAAGTTATTCGTTCCACAAAAAATATGTGTGCCAAAGTTGCAGCTTTCTTATTTGCTATTGATAAATTGCGTAAAACGGCGCACAGCTACATTTTACTGTCCATGTTGGCGGGCAAAATCATGAGGGTTGAAGAAAAAGGATGGTCATATGAAAGTGGGATAGAGGGCTTGTTTTTATTGGATAAGTAGCTGACAGCCTGGGTCAGCCAATCAGGGGGTCAGCAGGCAGGGAACTGCCTGTGCAGAACAAGCAGATCTCGACAGATGATACTATTGTGGCTCTGTCTGCTAAAAGAGTCTTCAAACATAACTCACTGATAATGTGAAAAGGAAAGTAAATGAAGATTATATGGAGAAAATAGACAGTGGACCAGATTTATCATTTGCTCAGGTCAGAATAATGGAGTGAAAAAGTCGCAAAAAAATGCGTAAAAGCTAAAACTGCGCACAAATTTGCGACTTTTTTCTGCTCTGCACTTGCTCGCCAGTTTTCTGAAAGTGGGTGTGTTTTCTTATGTAAATTAATCTCTAGACAGATTTACTATTGGGACTATTTAAAAAGTCGCAAAAAAGTCGCAATTTCACTCCAGTGAGGACCATGCTTATCTTATAAGACTTTTTGATAGAACATGCGACTTTTTCATAAAAACCTGCGACTTTTTCGTAAAGATGCGCGACTTTTGTAAAGCTGCTTACTGACGGATAAACTGCTACCGTCAAACCACATTTATTACAGTCTTAAAGGGCCGATCATAAATCTGACTTGGCTAAAACTGACTTTAGCCATATGTGAAAGTGGAGTGAGCTGTCAGAGTAATGATAAATCTGGCCCAATATATTTCAGAATTTTAGGTATCTTAACCAGGAAAAGAGAGGCTACTGTCAGCTAAGAGACTGTCTACTAGTTTTACATTACAGATTTCTACAAAAACTTTTTTTTTTCTTTTTGGAAAAAGTTTCTTTCTACATGGCACATAGCATAAGATGCTATATATGTGCCATCCACAGATCCCCCCCATCACAGTTCCATCCAGAGCTCATCATAACAGTGCCATCCAGAGATCCCCCATAAAAGTTCCATCCACAGATCCCCCATAAGAGTGCAATCCACAGATCCCCCCATAAAAGTGCCATCCACAGATCCCCCCCCCCATAGCAGTGTCATCCACAGATCCCCCCCACCCATAAATCTTTGGATCACTTTGTTTCTTACACCGTTCACACAATTCTTATGTACAGGATTCGTAAGATTCGAGATTCAAAAGATTCAATATATTCAAGAACCTTTTCGGATTCGGATTCGAAAAAATTGGATTCGTCCCACCTGTAGTTTCCAAGGTCATAGGTTACAGTGTATGAACATTCCTACCCTCAAGGTTTGTTCATACGGACAGAAGTCAGGGCTAGGATTAGGGTTTCTATAGGTGGTGTCATTTTCCCTTTCCTTAGCTTTAAAATCCTAGTTCCTTTTCCCTTCCCTCCTGTTGTTTGTGTGGTGTTCCCTCCCACATCACTAACATGACATTATCAACCGCATATCATGATGCATGACACTTGTCATGTTAGAGACTGTAACAATAAATCCCATCGAAATGGGTATGATCATAAATCCTGTCATCTGCAAAGTAGATCAGGTAGGGTCCACGTCTAGACTTCTAGGGGTTTGCTTCCCTTGACGTCTTCGGGTCTTGTTGCGTTTTTCTATGCCCACTGTTTCCCAAAGAGGAGGAGGTAATATAGTGGGTAGGGCTGCAAGGTCCTGTATTGGAGACCAGTCTGGGATGTCAAGATCTTCAATCTTTAGGAGTTATAGAAGTTCAGGTAATTCTGAATGGTTTCTCAAGATGAATCTCTGCCCATCTACTGTGAAGGAAAGCCCAAATGGTAAAAGCCATCTATAGGGTACATCTCTATCTCTAAGTACTTCCGTCAATGGTTTGAGGAGCCTGCTTTTGGAAAGTGAGATTCTCTCCAGCTGTTGGTAGATAGAAATATTTGAACCCTCAACTGGTGTGTGTGTGGGGGGGGGGGGGGGTATTTCTGGCTAAGCAAAGGACATCATCTCTGACCCTAGAGTGAAACAGTCTACAGATAACATCTCTGGGGAAGTCTGTAGGGCTTGGTTTTGCTTTAAGAGATCTATGTGTCCTTCCGATGGTAATTTATAAAGGGTACGAGTCTCATAGGACTGAAATAAAGATCTGTTTGACAGTGTCTGGTAGTTCTGCAGTTTGGATGGATTCAGGGACCCCCTTTAGATGTAGATTATTATGATGTGCTCTGTTCTCTTGGTCCTCATCCAGTTCACCATTTTGTTCATATGCGTTTGGCAAGATGTGAAGGCTGTGGATGCCAATTTGGTGTAGGAGATCAGCTGTGTTTGAGTAGACTCAAGCTGCTCGACCCTGACTCCAATGCTTCTCATGTCTTTTTTTGATGTCTTGGAGTTCTCTTATGACAGGTTCTAGGACCTTTGAAAGTGCTTTGCTGAGGAAGGATCATGAGATAGGAAGGCCCCTGTTATATTGAGTGTCGTCAGCATCGCTCTCCATTTCTTCTAGGCCAGGCGAGAGTTCCGGGCAGGTAAGCGGACCTCCAATTGATAAGGATGGTGGTCCAAAAAAATTAAGGCCGTGCCTTTGGATAGGTTCAGCACTAGAACAGCAGAAAGAGAACTGGAGTACCAGAGGAGGTATATTGTGTCCAGAGGGACACATTACCAATCCTGTACAGGCCCTGGAGAGGTATATCAGCTAGCAGGGTATAGTGTCTGAAGACAGCACGTTGCCCCTCAGGACAGAGAGGAGGGGCGGGTGGCACATCACTCAATATGTCACGCACCCGTGCCGCCTATTTCAATCATAAAGTGGGTGGTGCAGGCACATGGCGTAGTGAGTGACGCGCCGCCTGCCCGCCCTCTCAGCCTGCCTCCACCCTCCTCTCTGCTAGGGAACTTAATGTTGTAAGTGATACAGATGGATTACACATAATTATTATATCTTAACAATGCAGGTTAGATAAGATTATACTACAGTGAGCGGGACCGGTGCATTAGAATACAGGGACTGCACCGGTCCCCGCTGTCATTCCTTATCCAGATGCCGGCCCCCAGCCCCTCCTCTCTCTGTTGATACACCCACCCACCACACTGTGCGGCATGGCGGCGGATATCGGGATTCGCCGGATTCGAATTTGACTAAATTACATCGGGATTCGAGTCTACGAATCCCACGAATCCAACAAGATTCAATGGATTCGTGGATTTGACGGATTTGTCATCCCACCTCTACTGGAAACCCTTAATTTCTCTGTCAGGGCTTGAGACAACCTCTTCCTTCCAATATGAAAGAACAAGCATCTCCATGAGGCCTAGAACAAAAGACAGAGGGGAAGCAACAAAGTATAAACGGAAAGTGACACTAAACTTCTGCAGTAAATGGATGAGCTACTGTTGCTGCTACTACTATTGGGGCCACATGCCACTTTTATCCTTCTTTTTAACACCCACACAATACTGCTGTTGGTCCCAATTAAAAGGGTGAATTTTTCTAGGTTTGTCAAGTTAATCTTTCTTCTGACAGTTAGCACCGTTAACACATCTAATATGAAAAAGCATAACACATGTGACCTCGCAGTGTGTTTTTAAACATGCTGCATGTTGACACTGTCAAACATGTTTTTACCCATAGCTATGTACGTCAATGTTACTCTGACATTATTTCCTATTGCTGTTATAGCATTCAAAAGCTTAAAATGAAAAAAAAATTGCAGAGTCGGACACAAAGCAAATCTCAAGAAGTTTGCTCATCTCTAATCTGTATTTTGGATTCCAATCATTTAGGGTCCATAGATTATAAACTAATGAAACATTTGAGCAGCCTGCTACAGACTGAGATATGTGGTCTTTAGTCATGGGCGTGGGTTTCGTAGACCCACCATAGGAAATAAATCTGAGGGGCCAACCTCAATCTACAGTATATTGTACTTGCAGATGTCCCCATTTAAATGCTTTGTAAATGTTGCTGTTAGAATTACACAGAGGAAAAACTCAATAATGTCTAATATGTGATTTGTAAATTTAACATCTAAATGAGACTTTAGGGGCAAGTGATTTACCTGAAAGTCAGCTTTAAATAGGGTTTTCTTCTGCTAAATATGTGCAGTGTGACCGTGGCATGCCCCATGTAGAAATAAGCCATGAGAATACAGAGACATAAGTTGCACAATAACTAAATTACGCTCAGTATCACGGACTAGAGGTGAGAGTAAGGGAAAGTAATAACTGCCTACACACCACTATAATACTCTTGACTTGGAGTGAATGTACTATAAGAGCATATGTAAGCAGAATATTATCTCTGCCTGATCTTTAGAACAGCAACACATCTGAATTTGTCCAGCTAGCTTTACCCATTATGGAAAACCTATAAATTGAAGGCAGTATAAATGTTTCTGTGATATCTCATATCTCATCTGCTTTTAAATATTGCTTAGCTATTAATGGCATTTTAAATATGTATATACAATTAAATAAATTTTAAGTACAGTGAGAAGTCAACATGATTTGGTATATAATGATTGAATCATTAAAGAGGTTATCCAATTTCACAAACAGCCCCCCATATCCTGGGGCCCCTCAGAGGGAATATACTTACTCCGCTCCCCGGACCGCTCCTGGTCCCCTCACTGCCGCAGCTGCTTCTACCTATGAAAATATCCAGTGTCGGTGGGACAAGCAGCCAATGGCTGGCGAGACGGGCACGAGCCACCCTAGCGTCACTCGTGATGCTAGGGATGCTCGTCTCCATCCCCGCCTGCCATTGGCTGCTCGTCCCCCCGACTCTGGATATTTTCATCCGTGTACAGGGAGAAGCAGCATTGGCGGTGCAGGGACCAGAGCTGGGAGCGGGGTAAGTATATTCCCTCTGAGGGACCCCACACATGGGGGGCTGTTTGTGAAATTGGATAACCCCTTTAACCTGGTAGCCTAATTAAAACATCCACTGTCCATAGGCATTATTATGGGCATATGGACATCACAGATGGAAATCTGTATTTGTAACCCTCCTTTATTAGCCAGTGGAGAGTTGATGATAAGTTAAAACTGCTCCCACCCAAGTGAACCCAGTCCATCCACGTATTACATGGTTTCCAATTAATTTCAATGCACAGCATGTTATATTGCTATGTCCTTTCAATGGGGTTTCAGAAGCTGGACTCAAGATGGTCAGCTGGTTGGCTGGGGTGCATATATTTTAGAAATGAGACTGTCATTATACCATGACCTGAACATGAAATACAGTACTGTATGATATTGACTTACATAATAAGCCAAAAATTACATCATAATTCCTTTTTTTAATTAGTTATACCACAGGAGATATTATAAACAAGCTACATATGCAGTGCGCCGCCCTGCAGGGTAATGTTGTGGTGAACCAAAGCTTCCTTTTACTGGAAACAGTTAACTATTTACAGTCTTTTGGTAAAGTTCCATATGTGAGCAGCAGTCACTAGCAGGCTTATACAAATGGCAGGTACAATGTTCTTGCAAGATACTCAGAGAGCTAAACACTTACAGATCAGATTGCACTTTTCCTCAGAATCCTGTCTGTCTTTATCCCAAGGCCCGTATGCCCTAATGCTGGCTTTATCCTTGGTAGGGGAAACTTCCTCAGGTATATATATGTTTGCTTTAAATAAATCCTTCTGCCTTCAGCCCTCAGGTTGGCTGGATACACTTTGACACTGCTCTGCTCTGGTTCTGGGAACTTCAGGTTTCTCAGGAGGCAAACCCTTCTCCTGGTGGCAACTAGAAACCTGGACTGTCTAGCTGCATGTCAGGAGGTGGCCTTCAACTCCACTCTGGCTAAAGTGCACACTCTCTTCTGGTTCTCCACAGACTCCTGACTACACACCCTTTCCCTGCACAGGACCTGACTATTTATACTAGGGGTTCCCTAGCTCCCTCTACTGTCTAGGAGGAGGAACTACACCCTAACAGGCCTGACACATACATAACAGGAAAAAATACACATAAAAGCATAGCAATATACATTAAAATGGACTGTACAATACAATGCCACTGTTCCTCAGGAGTTGGAGAACAACGTGGCTCAATTGACCCTTGTGTAGTGCTAACATTTACCTAGTGGGACACTACACATATATGACTATGACATATTTTGCTACATACTACTTGTCAGTTCATCTTGGGATTATGATTTGTTTACTAATGAGTGATTATTACGTGGCACAGAGTGTCAAGGGCTTTTTGGCACTATGTGAGCATATGATATGTTCACAACTTTGTAATGGTGACAACACAACTTTCTAGTGTCAACATAAAAACTTCTAACCCTATCTCTCTTATATATGCTGATGTATTGCCTCCTTAAATAAGTATTCCTAGCTTGTAAAGTGATAGCAAATCTTTAGGGTATGCTACTATTTAAAGGAAGTTTTACAAGAGTAAATAACTATTTCCTATTGGTCACAAGCCCCTAGATTTATAGCTAACTTCAGGAGTGAAATGTTCCAAAGCAACATATCACTGCTACAATGGCACAGGAGACCATGTCCGTGCACCAGCTGGAAGAAAACAACCTGGGGACTGGAAGATGAATGAGATCCAGAGCACAGGGCCAGAGTGGCGGGGAGCAGGTAATGCTGGTTTCACACCTGCGGCAGAGTTCTCCAGCCTGCCAGAGTTCTCTGGATCTAGCAGTTCCTGATACTGCCCCTGTCTGCTGGATCCCTTGACTATTATGGAATCCAATAGAGATTTGGCTACTACCTGGCAAATATGTAAGAAATAGCCGGGCAAAAACTGCTGCAAGCAATGGTCTTTGTCAGGCAGATTCCGGACATGCTATGCCGGAACAGCCTGCTGGAAATGACAGCCGCAGGTGTGAAACTATCCTAAGTAGGAATCTGTCATTTGGTGATATGGGCCTGTAGGAAATTATTATTTCTGGAATACCCTTATAATAACGGTAAAAGGTCTGGCTTCTGGGCCCCCTTTAGTGTTTTTCCTAGTGATATGCCATCACTTTACTTAATAGGAATACCCCTTTAATCCCATTACAATCATTATCATTTAACATCTTTGTCCACTATTGTCCATTACTGAAAACCTCTGGTAAATTTGTATACTTATATAATACATATACAATATGCAATTTATAAAAAGTATTATTGCCATCTTCCAATTTCATAAAGTAATATACCCATAGCAGGGAACAGATGTGATATATAGATCTATCACCATAATATAATGAAGTCATATTTATGAGGCACATTATAGTGTAACCAATATTATTCCATAGTGTATAACTTTCTGGAGTACTAACAAGCTGATGAATATACATTATCAACTAATTATGTCCCTGAAATTCATCAGGATGGCTAATTAGGCGGTATGGTGTATTAGCTGACATTAGGATTTGAATACACAAAACTTGCTTGTTTTCTGCATGCTGACATTTAACCCCATTAATTGAAAGCAAACCCTCAACTTACATTCTCAGCAACACCATCAAGTTTGTTTTCTTTCCCATCTGTCAGAGTTAAATATAAATCAAAATATTCATGATTAGGAAACATATTTTCTTATCTCTTCTCTTCTTTTCCTCTTTACCTTGTTTTAAACATACTTAAAGGCTATGTACATCTTCAGAGGCAATTTTAAAACATGACAGGAGGCTTCCTATTTTGCATTAACTCTCTTTACTAACTCCACAGCAGTAAAGAAAAAATGTAACAAGAGTAACAAGTAAATCACTGTGCAGCATAGTATATAAGGGTCATGCTGCGTGTACACTTCCTCTTTCTTTACTGCTCCATCGCAGACAGGTCAGACTTTTTGCTCCCCTGGAGCTTTACTTACTTATTGTACTTTAATCTCGATTATTTTCTATTATTATCATTCCCTAACGGTTTCCCCCTAACCTGGAGTACCCTCTTGGCTCCTCCTTGCGGCCGAAACCGTTCGCGGCCGTTTTCGCGCCGGCCCGCTTCACAATCGCGGCCAGCCGAAAAATTTAGCCCCCGGCTTGCGGCCTACACTCGCGGCCGCCATTTTGGGTCGCGGACATCGTGATTTCGCGGCCATCTTAATTTACCTCAGACATTTCATTTGAGGACTCAGTGTGGCGGTACTAACTTGCGCTTACTCCCGCATTACTGGTTTTCAGCCCTTTGTATCTGGCACCCCTGTGCCTGTCTCGGTTTACCTGCTCAACATTCCATCTGCTTCAAACAGACTGCTACTCAGTTCTCTGTGCCTCATCTCTATCCTGTGGCTGGGTCAGTCAGGTCAGTGCTGCTGCCTGTTTATTATTGTGACCTGCACTTAAGGGTCCCAACCCTGTGCAACCGGGGTGAGCCCCCACTATAAATACGCTGCTTATTTGGAGACTAGCTGTTGCAGTTCTCTCTAACTGGGTGAGACCCAGTTTATAAGGTCACTATTATACCCTGCTGGGATTTGTACTGGGCTGTTCCCATACTATTAAAACTGACCCTACGCCTGTTCTCAAGACCTGGGTGCCCGTTTATAACTGTGCCTTTCAGTGATATACCAGCCTACCCTTATCATGGAAGATTCCCAGAACGTCCCTGTGGACTTCCAAGCCATGATTAACGCAGCTGTCGCTGCCTCTGTGGAGAAGGCACTCTCCAAGGCCCGAGCCTCGTCTCCTGACGTACCTAAAACCCGCAGACGTCCACGTCACGAGTTGGACTCCGATCGATCCAACTATCAGACAGGAGATGAATCCCGCCCTACAAAACGCCATGACAAAGGCGAGGACTATGCACCCAAACCACCCAAGGGTAAGGCACCTGCCAAGCGTAAATCTGCCAAGCCACACACCCCGGCCCCGCGTCAGGAGTACTCTTCAGATGAAGAGCAGGGCTCTGCCCAGTCCATGTCAGTGCTGGATGAGTGGCAAGCTGATGCTTCTGAGTGGGATTACGACGCATGGGGCTCAGACGAAAAGTCTGTCTCCGCTTTCATGCGGGAGACCCCCCTGGGTGCGGCCCAGACAGGAGGTATCAAAGACACTGCGGACGCAGAGCCTCCTCTTGACTCAGACACCATTCTGGACCCCTCAGGTCAGGCGATGTTTGACCCCCGCAACATACGGCACCCCAGATCGGGTGACTGGTCGCCTCCAGAACACCTTTCCAGGTTCATGCACCTGTGGCTCCGCAAACCTCTGGAGAAAGAGGTCCGCAACCAACTCAGGTCTGAATGCCCACGCCCTTCCCTGCCGGATAAGGTCGCTCAGACCCCAGAATTTGACAAGGTTATGACAACCTTTATGATGCGCAGTGGCAGAGACCCTCGACGGGGGGTAGAGAAAGGCCTATGGGACACCCAAGATAACCTGTTGGATTCCGTAGGCCCCCTCGCTCGCATTATGTATCTGGCGGATGACGCCTATGCCAAAGCTGATTCCTTCTCCACCGAGGACATCAGGGAATGGACACATGACATTCGAGAGTGGGCAGAACTGTGTTTTTGTTTCATCGGAAACACCAATGTTACGCTCTCTTTGGAGAGACTAAAAGCAGCGTTATACCGTATTAACGGTAAATTGGCAGACCTTGGCACAAAGGAGATTGGGCCCCAGGCACATGGGAAACTTTTCGGTCAACCATTCCTCAAGGAACTAAACAAACACGTTGACCGTGCCAACAGGGCCGTGCCGCCAGTCGTTTTTGGCCTTCAAGCCCCCGTACCCAACCAACACCATTTTACCCGACAAGAGACTATCAGCAACGACCCTTTTCTAGAGGCTCGGATAGAGGCCATGGACCCCGCGGACGCGGACGTTCCCGTTTTGCTGCAGGTAAGGACCCATATTCCTCCGTTGTTACCATGTACCCGCACTGCGGGCCGTATTTCCCTTTATTTCCACAATTGGGCCGCCCTATGTTCAGACACATGGATTCTACAAACAGTGCAGGGATATATCTTAGACCTAGTGGGGACCCCCTTTCAGGTTCGGCCCCCTCGCCCCATCCGCATGTCGTCTTCCGACCACAACCTCGTCAACGCGGAGCTACGCGAGCTTCGAGACAAAGGGGCTATCCAGCCGGTCCACGACGAAGGAGGTTACTTCAGCAACATCTTCCTGGTTCGGAAAAAGTTGGGAGAATACCGTCCCATCATCAATCTACGCGCCCTCAACGCGTACGTGGTCTACCGTCACTTCAAGATGGAGGGCATCCACCTCCTGCGGGACCTTCTTCGGAGCAACGACTGGTTCACCAGGCTCGATCTGAAAGATGCATACCTGGCAGTCCCGGTGCACCCGGACTGTACGTTTCCTCTGGCGCGGACGCCCTTGGCAATTCACTTGCCTCCCCTTCGGGCTCAGCTCAGCCCCATGGTGTTTCACCAAACTCCTAAAACCGGTGGTGGCCCACCTGAGGTCCAGGGGCATTCGATGCATCATCTACTTAGACTACCTCCTCCTGTTCTGGTCAGATGAACGCAGACTACGCCAACACACTTATCTGGCAGTATCCCTACTGGAATCTCTGGGCTTCGTGGTAAATCAACAGAAATCGGAGCTGACCCCTACCCAGACGATACAATTCCTCGGCTTCGAGATCGACTCGACGACGTGCACTCTGAGGCTACCTGCCTCAAGGATCGCAACCATTCGCAAGGAGATTCGCAGAGTTCTCCGGCTCCAGTCCATCCCTCTACGCAACCTGGCCAGGATTGTGGGACTCCTCTCTGCTTCCATTCAAGCCATATTTCCGGGTCCTCTCCACAACAGGGCCATGCAATGTCTCAAGGCGAAATACCTACGCCGCAGTCCTACTTACGTCCAACCCGTCCCTGTGACGAAGGAAGTTCGCGAAGAGCTGTCATGGTAGATGGACAGCATGCAAGCCTGGAACGGCAAGGCCATATTCGGAGACACTCCAGATTTTGTTTTGGAATCAGACGCCAGCTTGTGGGGATGGGGTGCCACCAATGGAACCATCTCCACGGGAGGAACATGGACGTCGCAGGAGCTCTCCATAAACATCAATTGCCTCAAACTCCTGGCGGGATCCTTCGCGATCCGCAGCCTAGCCCGGGAGAGCTCCAATTGTTCCATCCTCCTACGCATGGACAACATCTCCGCAGTCCAGTACATCAACCGCCTGGGAGGCGCTCGCTCACGACTGCTGTCGGATATCACGAGGGACATCTTCAACTACTGCCTCCCTCGCAACATCACGTTACAAGCGGAATACCTGCCGGGAGAAATCAACCTCACAGCCGACTGGTTCTCTCGCCACTGGAGAGACGTCAGCGACTGGAAGCTAAACATGAGAATCTTCAGGGCCCTGGCAGCCTGGAGGGGTCCCTTTCATCTGGATCTGTTCGCCTCTCGCAACAATCACCAGACCCCGGAATTCTTCAGCTGGCTCCCGGACCCGAAGAGCAAGGCGACAGACGCATTTCTCCAACAATGGCCGGCGACAGGAGCCTATACCTTTCCCCCATTCTCCATGATTGCGAGAACACTACACCAGATGCGGACGCAACAAATCAAACTGGTTCTCATAACGCCCTTGTGGCAGAGCCAACCGTGGTTCCCGGACCTCCTGGCCTCCTCCTGCATGGATCCTCTCCTCCTTCCATCCTCCCAGGACCTGTTCAAGGATCCCAAAGGGTGTCTCCACCCTCTCCTCCTGGAAGACCGGCTACCCCTGGTGGCAGCCCATACCCCCGTCGGGGATCTCCCGGTCGGCAAAGACCCTCTGGTCTGCCGCCTACTTCGCGGCATGCGGCTCTGCCGCCCACCGGCCCCCAAATACCATCAACTATGGGACGTGGGACTGATTCTCCATTTTTTCAGGGATTGGCTTCCGAATGACCGCCTCTCCCTTCGCCAACTATCCGCTAAATGCGCTTTTCTCCTTTGTCTGGTGTCTTTCCGACGGGTTTCGGACGTTCGGGCCTTCGATGTTGATGCTTTTGAGGTGGCCCCTGAAGGAGTCACATTCCATATCTCTCGTCGCACTAAGTCGGGTTCGGCGTCGGTCTTTTACCCCTTTTTTCCAGACGACCCGCAGCTCTGTGTTGTGTCCACCCTCCGCAGATACATTTCGGTTACCTCCTCACTCCGTTCCTCTTCGTCGGGTCAACTCCTAGTTTCCTACGTGCGCCCTCATGCCCCAGTCTCGGTCACCACGCTGGCCCTTTGGATCCGCTGGATCCTTTCCCTTGCAGGTATAGACCCCGCTTTCGGCGCCCACTCCGTTCGCGGAGCGGCGGCTTCATCAGCCTTCTTGGCAGGGGCGTCCCTTTCGTATATTCTCCGAACGGCGGACTGGTCTAGGGAATCTACTTTCCGTACCTTTTATTTTCGCACTCCCCCTTCTGCGGGGACGTCTCTTCTTCAGCGTTAAAATTGCAAAATAGGAAGCCTCCTGTCATGTTTTAAAATTGAAGATTATGCTAGCTTTAGTGTACTAACAATCTTAATTTTAATAAGGACAGGAGGCGACTATTTTCCCTCCCTTCTGTTCCCTACCCTGACTCCTCGGGGGAGTGGATCTAAAGGTGACGGATATGGGGTTTGATTTTAATAATCTCTCTATTTTGGGACATATTCGGAACCTCTCACCCTCATATTGCCTTCTAGACGGGCAGATTTTAATTGTAACTACATGCTTACACCTACCATACATTTAGCCACTAGGCAATTTACACTATGTTCGTAATGATTTAACTTTACACCATTCCGTTAAGGCCCACAGGCGTGAACAGTTACGGTTCATTACCTAACCTATATTTTATACTCTCCTTTCAGTGTAACCCTCTTCAGGACCTCCACTGGTCGCTGGTTTGTTAACCTCACGACTCCATAAGATGGGATGAAGACTTAGTTTGGTCTTACCTCCAACCTCGTTACCAGGATTCTCCTCAAGTTCCGCTCGCCAGAAACCGCTGTTGTAGTTTTCATTATATATCTGGATGTTCGAGCTCAATCGAGACCTGGATGTCGCTTCTAGAAAGAGGAAGTGTACACGCAGCATGACCCTTATATACTATGCTGCGCAGTGATTTACTCGTTACTCTTTACGTTTTTTCTTTACTGCTGTGAAGTTAGTAAAGAGAGTTAATGCAAAATAGTCGCCTCCTGTCCTTATTAAAATTAAGATTATTAGTACACTAAAGCTAGCATAATCTTCAATTTTTTTTAATGATTGCATGTTACAACTGCATGTTATGGGGCAGCACAGTGGCTCTGTGGTAAGCACTGTTACCTTGCAACGCTGGGGTCCTGGCTTTGAATCCAAACAAGGACATCTGCATGGAGTTTGTATGTTCTCTCTGTGTTTACGTGGGTTTCCTCTGAGTACTCCATTTTCCTCCCACACTTCAAAGACATACAGATAGGGAGCTTCGATTGTGAGCCCTATTGGGTATAGCTTGAGGCTAATGTCTGTAAAGCGGCGTGGAATATATCAGCACTACATACTGTAAGTGAGTATAATAAATAAATGTTGCTGATTTTTTGCTAAAAATCTTTTTTTCCAATTGGCCTTTATTAAAAGTATAGAGCTGTTCTGTCACAGAGGGTTAACAGTTTTTCTAGCTGTGTGATTGGTACTTTCACTTTGAGCCAGTCATCTAATAACCCTTATCCAGTAATGGGATCCAAGTAACAAATCATGCAGTGGGGTCTAGTCAGCTTGGCCATAAAGGGGTTACCTCTCAGTGGCATATGCCGCACCAGGTGCTGAGGGGTCAGAAAGGCCAATCTAGGCTAGGAAATATTTGACACCCTTGTACTATTTGTTACACCGTTTGTTCCCCGTGTATGTCCATGTTATGTGTTTTGTTATCTGTTTGTATGTTGTTGTTATTTTTGTATGTTGATGGTGGTAGTCCTTGTTTACAAATGTGTTTCATCCTGAAGATTTTTGGTATACGAGTCCCTATCAGATTGGAACAGTTTCATTGGAGTCCAGGAGAAATGGGACTACTTAAAAGTGGCACTATTAAAGGCAACAGAAAATTGCATTAGGCTTGTCAGTAAAAGCAAAAAAGGGAAGACACCACTGTGGTACTCAGCAGAAGTGGCCAAAATCATTAAAAACAAAAAGATAGCATTTAGGAATTATATAAAAAAAAAAAACAAGGATGACAGGCAAATTTATAAGATTAGGCAGAGAGAGGCCAAACAAGTTATAAGAGCTTCTAAAGCACAGGCAGAAGAGAAATTAGCTCAGGCAGGGAAAAAAGGTGATAAGGCATTCTTCAGATGCATAAATGAAAAAAGGAAACTAAAACAAGGAATTACCAAATTAAAAACAAAAGAAGGAAGGTATATGGAAGAAGATAAAGAACTAGCTGACTGCCTCAATGAATACTTCTGTTCAGTTTTTACAAAGGAAAATGAAGGAAAAAGACCTCAGTTAGGAAAGAAGATTTATGAATCTTATGATGCATGTGTCTTTACAGAGGAAGAGGTTATAAGTCAGCTGTCTAAAATTAATACAAATAAGTCACAGGGGCCTGATGGGATACACCCAAAGCTATTAAAAGAGCTCAGCGGTGAACTAGCAAAACCATTAACAGATTTATTTAACTAATCACTGGCAACAGGAGTCGTCCCAGAAGATTGGAAATTAGCAAATGTTGTGCCCATTCACAAAAAAGGTAGTAGGGAGGAATCGGGCAACTTTAGGCCAGTAAGCCTGACATCAATAGTGGGGAAATTAATGGAAACCATACTTAAGGAGAGGATTGTGGAATATCTAAAATCCCATGGATTGAAAGATGAAAAACAGCATGGGTTTACTTCAGGGAGATCATGTCAAATTAATCTTATTGATTTTTTCGATTGGGTGACTAAAATAATAGATGAAGGAGGGGCAGTAGACATCGCTTATCTAGACTTTAGTAATGCTTTTGATACTGTCCCACATAGAAGGCTTATCAATAAATTGCAGTCATTGGGCTTGGACTTCCATATTGTTGAATGGATTAGGCAGTGGCTGAGGGACAGGCAACAGAGGGTTGTAGTCAATGGAGTATATTCAGACCAAGGTCTTGTTACCAGTGGGGTACCTCAGGGATCTGTTCTGGGACCCGTATTGTTTAATATCTTTATCAGCGAAATTGCAGAAGGCCTCGATGGTAAGGTGTGTCTTTTTGCTGATGACACAAAGATTTGTAACAAGGTTGATGTTCCTGGAGGGATACACCAAATGGAAAAGGATTTAGGAAAACTAGAGGAATGGTCAAATATCTGGCAACTAAAAGTTAATGTTGATAAGTGTAAGATAATGCACCTGGGGCGTAAAAACCCAAGAGCAGAATATAAAATCAGTGATACAGTCCTAACCTCAGTATCTGAGGAAAGGGATTTAGGGGTCATTAATTCAAAAGACTTAAAGGTAGGCAGACAATGTCATAGAGCAGCAGGAAATGCTAACAGAATGCTTGGGTGTATAGGGAGAGGAATTACCAGTAGAAAGAGGGAGGCGCTCATGCCTCTCTACAGAGCACTAGTGAGACCTCATTTGGAGTATTGTGCGCAGTACTGGAGACCATATCTCCAGAAGGATATTGATACTTTGGAGAGAGTTCAGAGAAGAGCTACTAAACTGGTACATGGATTGCAGGATAAAACTTACCAGGAAAGACTAAAGGACCATGTATAGCTTGGAAGAAAGACGAGACAGAGGGGATATGATGGAAACTTTTAAATACATAAAGGGAATCAACAAGGTAAAAGAGGAGAGAATATTTAAAAGAAGAAAAACTGCTACAAGAGGACATAGTTTTAAATTAGAGGGGCAAAGGTTTAATAGTAATATCAGGAAGTATTACTTTACTGAGAGAGTAGTGGATGCATGGAATAGCCTTCCTGCAGAAGTGGTTGCTGCAAATACAGTGAAGGAGTTTAAACATGCATGGGATAGACATAAGGGCATCCTTCATATAAGATAGGGCCAGGGGCTATCCATAGTATTCAGTATATTGGGCAGACTAGATGGGCCAAAAGGTTCTTATCTGCCGACACATTCTATGTTTCTATGTTTCTAAGTTCGTAAGAGAGGGACTGAATGTCAGTTAGTGTGGTGTTCTTTCCCGCAGTTAGAATTTGGGTACTATGACATCACCTCTTATTCCAGAAATTCTGACCTGCCTTGTAAAAACCTATCAATCTGTCCAAGGGAAACGTCCTCAATGAGAGATTCTTCGATCAAGATGGAAGAAGCAGTGTCGGAAGAAAAGTTGTGCCGTTGATAACAGGAGGCCATTCCACAGTTGACCGTACTCCAGAAAGAAGGTGCTACGTGAGTCGACCTGGAGACTGTGAAAGTGAAGCTATCCCAGAGTCTGACTAATAAAAGATGACCGTGGGAGTGGCAGGTACTTGAAGATCGACACTGACAGCAGAAATAAAAGGTCAGTCCACGGTTGCTACGTGGATCGGCCTAGAGACTGTGAGGGTGAAGCCATTCCAGAATCAGGAAAGGACTACATTGGGAGTGGCTGATATCTCAAGATCGACACTGACAGACCGCAGAACAAGAAAGTTCCAGACCAAGATCCAGAGAGAACACAGTGTATTATGTGGATGGAGACGTTTGGTTACAGTGAAGGCCAGGGAAGAGGTCATAGCCACGAGGGGGGATGTCTAGGTACCTAAGGGCCGGACTATACTTCAGTCCTTCACTTCCCTCCCACTTTATTGTTGTCTTCTCGACAAAAGGGGGATTGTATATACACCCCTATTCCACCAGGTGTACAATCAGTCTGGGGATAACAACACAGCCCAGACAGTCAGTCAGAAAAGAGTGATATCCTGGAAACGTGATGTTGCACAGTCTGGGGGCTGGAGGACTTGGGGAGCACAGAGTGATGCCTGGGAATGGGTCACAGGGTCCTAGTCAGCCTAGGGGCTGGAGGACTACAAGGTGGTAAAAGCTGCATGTACTTCAATTGTGTGAACGGGGCTTAGAGGTGAGTTAGGGAATACCTCTGTTTAGTCAGGACCCAGCCGGGCAGGTATTTATTTTATTTTGGTGTACCGTGGAAACCTCACCCTACCCAGTGGTGTGTAACTGGGCTGTCCTGTATGCGAAGAATTTCAAAATAAATGCAATGTTTGGCCCCTAATCCTGCAGTGGATGAAGATCATTGTGTGAATGACCCCCAGATAAGAGCTAATCCCTACAATTGGTGTCGGATGCGGCCTAGCGTCCCTGCTGAAAGATGGCAAAGTGGTTGCTAGGGGCAACAACATCACTGATAGGAGTAGGTACTGCTCGTGCTGTTCTGGACACTTGTTGCTGGGTTGCAAAGGAGTTGCTGTGTGGAGTTTAAAGGGCCAGAAGCCTGGTGAGAGAGCCTGGGTCTCTGGCTAAGAAGACTTGGTTGCCGAAAATGTATGTTAGGTACCTTTTATGACGGAATATGCCAGACGGTGGCAGCATATAAAGCGGCAAGAAAACCTGGCCAAGGAGCTGGGTTATGGCCCAAGTGAAATGGCGTGTTTTGATGTGGGCCTGTGAGACAAATTCTCCAACCCTGAGTGGACTCTCTGTAACCGTTCAAGGTGTCGGTGGTGCGGTTGGAGTTCCAGAGACAAAGATATGTGCCATTGCCAAGGGAAACCATCGGGAAGAAAAGGAGGTGGAGAGCGGTGCGGCTCTCAGGAGATCCTATGTTTCCTGCATGTGTGTGCAAAGTCCTAAAGGGTGCGTATGGAGTGACTGTCTGGAAAAAGGCTGGAGTCAAGGCAAAGGCATTTCCCGCGGCAACTACTGTAGTAAGGAGAAGGGTGATGACCGTGCTGGAGATATTCCTGGACTTCCCTCATGTCCTGTGAGTGCCGAATTAGTGATGACAATCGGTAGGATCATTCCGATTATCCTGTGTCTAACAGACCCAGTGACATTGAGCCTGTTGCAGTTGCTCCCTCGCAGGAATCTGCAGGGAGGAAGTGTACTCTGTTGCCCAAAGAGCCTGTGACTAAGGCTAGATTTAGGGTGTGGAAAATTAGAGATCATATGCTAGCCTGGGTAAGAGGTAGCACGAAGGAGAAACCTGGAAGTAATAAAATGCAAAGTGTATGGGACAGTCATGCGGTTATTAAGGACTGTCCACTGGTTCTCACTGAGCGTGGTCAGGGGAGAAACACCCCCTGGTGGTAAAAATGTAAATGATGAAGATTTTTTTTTCATCTGCTATTTTTCATGAAGAACTTTATGACTTGATCAGGAGGTTTGAAGAATTGCATATAAGTAATTGCATATAAGTAATGTGAACCAGGCACCTGAAAGAGAGCCTGAGCAAGTGCAGGTAGTTCTCACTGAGGGGGAGTCTCCAGTGAGAACTGGGTCTTATGGACTTGATGTTACAAATATGTTCATATATGATGTGATGTTGGGTTGTGATAACGTTTCGTTGTGGGGTAAGGTAGACACTTCTGCAGATAGTGACGAAACTCCTGCAGAACCTGTACTTGCCCGTTTAAATAAAGGTCTAAGGGAGCTGCACATTGACTGCCATGGGGAAAGAATATTGCCTATTGAAAACAATGGTGCTGATAAGAAACATGTGAATGATGCAGAAGTGCAGATAAATGTTGTGAGCACCGAGTGGAGCAATCCTACTCTGTTGAACGTGCAAGAAAGGGTAGCAGTCCTAGAGGATGTATCACACGTACCAGAGGTGGACATGCAGTCTCCACAGTGTTTTATGGTCAATAAAGTAATGTCCCAGGTAGGGATTAACTCGGCAGTGTCCCTAGAGGTCAGCGTTAATAATGACATGAGTGACATAGGCGATATATGTGCTGTGACCATTAGCAACTCCGAGAGGGAAGCTACCAGGTCAAGGTATTTTAAAATTCAGGTGGTCACTAGTAGCAACAAGATGACAGTTAGGGCTGTTTCACACGAGCGGATGCCGTGCGTGACATCCGCTCAGTGGCGTAACTACCAGGGAAGCAGGGGAAGCGGCTGCTTCGGGGCCCGGGCTGCCAAGGGGCCCGGCGCCCAGCGTGTGTGTGAAAGTTTATTTTCAACTTGATTAATGATTCGATTCTCATTCTTCACAGCAGGCACAGCAGGCGCGGCGGCGGCCGGGCCCCCACCCCCCCATGTGATCGGATCGGATCATGATCTTTCATCTTTCTATTCTTACTGTCTCCAGTCTCCTGAAGTCTGCGCCTCCTGTCACTTACTGCTGCCGCCTGCCGCTCCCTGCTCTGCTCTTAACCATCAGTATGTGGGCGGGCTTAATACAGTCTGCGCGCTGCGCAGACTTCAGGAGACTGGAGACAGTAAGAATAGAAAGATGATTGAAAGATCATGATCCGATCCGATCACATTGGGGGGGGCGGCCGCCGCTGCGCCTGCTGTGAAGAATGAGAATCGAATCATTAATCAAGTTGAAAATAAACTTTCACACACACGCTGGGCGCCGGGCCCCTTGTCTGCGCAGCGAAGTCTGCGGCCCCGAAGCAGCCAGGAGGACAGGAGGAGCTGCGCAGGCGGCAGCAGTAGAGAAGAAGAGGCAGAGCACTGAGAGCAGCACCACATCCATGTCAGGTCCAGCACCAGCAGTCCAGCGCCCAGCCAGCCCAGAGCCAGAGTGTGGTAGCTAGTAAGTTGAACTTGTAACTACTTTGTCTTTGTGACTGACTGAGGTTGGGTACTAATGGAATATGGCTACTCTGTGGGGGCTGGGGCAATAAAGGGGCAATGGGCATTCATTGATTGGCATAACTAGTGTGTGGACACTAATGGGGAATAATATTTTACTGTGTGGCGTGGGGGCAATAAGGGATGCTGGGCCTGGGAGCATAACTACTGTAAAGGGGAAATAATGGAGCATAACTACTGTTTGGGGGTACTAAGGGGCATACATACTGAGTGAGTGGGACATCCGACGTTGTGTGGAGAGTGTAGGAGTCTTACAAGCCGCTGCTGAGGGAGGGGTTATGGGGAAGTTCCTCTGGGCATTCATAAATTTGCTCTGGCTGGGGCTGGGGCCCATACATTTCTAGCCATTGTCTGCGCCTCCCTGGCCCCTGGCCCTTATCTGTGCCCCCTGCCTTTGTCTGCGTACTGGCCCCTGTGTGCACCTCCCTGGCCCTTTCAGTGCAGCCCCTGGCCCTTATCTGCGCCCCCCCCGGCCCTTGTCTGTGCCCCCCTCCCTCCGGCCCTTGTCTGTGCCGCCCTGACCTGTGCCCCCCTGCTTGCTGTTCTGCCATCTACTACTGCTTATTTTATTGCTCTTATATATGCAGAGGGTGTGCGCTTATATGTGCCATAATAACCACTAGTACATGGCAGAACTGCGGGCAGAAAGGGGAGGCTGCCATGTACTGCAAGCTAAAGACATTATCACCCCCCTTGCCAATGTTTTATATAAAGATAAATAAATAAACAAAACAAAAAAGTCTTCCCTTTTAAAATATAAAAAATACTAAAAACATGGTTTTGGTGACCATAAACCCCCCCCCCACTCCTCCCCAACACTCACACGCACACACCAAACAAAAAAAAAATGAATAAGGGCCCATGCACACGACCATATGCCCTTATGGTCGAAGCGCGCTGAGGGGGGCCCTTACAAAAATTTGCTGTGGGGCCCAGTCACTTCTAGTTACGCCCCTGCATCCGCTCCATGAATGATAGCCAAGACCCGATGCGGACTGCAGAAGCACGGAAAATTAACATGATTGATAATGCTCCGTGACTCTCTGTGAACTCTTTACTACGAAATCACGGTGACAACTTTATCTCACTGTGATTTTGTAGTAAAGAGATCACAGAGAGGCACGGAGCATTATCAATCATGTTAATGCTCCGTGCTTCTGCAGTCCGTATCGGGTCTTGGCTGTCATTCACAGAGCGGATGTCATGCACGGCATCCGCTCGTGTGAAACAGCCCTTATACCTGATGTGACGAGAGCTGAGTGGGGAGATGCAAGCCTAGTGTTGGAGACCCATACCCAGGCAGGCAGGCTCGGACTGGCCCACAGGGGTACAGGGGAATCCCCCGGTGGGCCCCTGAGAAAGGTGGGCCCCTAGTCTCCCACCCCCTGCACAAGTGGCACATAACACAGTAGACTTACTGCACTACATACATATATTCTATGTACAGCATCTCAACCAGCCTATGTCCATATAAAAAAACTTGTTAGATTATTTATTGTATTTGAATGTGCCCGTACGGTGGCCCCCAAAATAAATTTTACTGGTGGGCCCTAGGTACCCCAGTCCAACACTGCAGGCAGGAGTAGATGACCTGACACGTCAGTACAGCTGCAATCCTGAAGATTTTTCTCTCTCTACACTGTCCCTAGATATGATAGAGAAGGGATTAGATGTCTTCACAGAGTAATCGAAGAAGACTGCAGTAGATACAAACAAAGTGCTTAAAAGGACACCCACAGGGTGGACAAAAGAGAATGGTGATACTCCTACATCGGCTGCAGCCGAACAGGAGACCCTCTCCTTGGCTAGATCCCTTGAAGAAGCGCTTGAGGAGCGAGATGAATGTGAGAGGCTGAACAAGCAACTCAGAGCAGGGATGGAAGATCTCATGCGCTCAAAGGATGGTGTCAGGAACAACGTCTATGAGTTGAAGAAGTCTAAGCCAAAATCTGTCAAGAATGGATCTGGAGATGGTTGCGCCATAGTGCCGACCGAGGCGGAAAAGACGGAAGATCTTTCTGCTGAGACTGCTGATGGGGCTGATGTGAATACAGAGTCCAAGAGACTCGTGGCAATGAGTAGCCAGGACTAGTGATGTCCCGAACTATTCGCCGGCGAACAGTTCACGACAAACATGGCTTGTTCGCGTTCGCCACGGCTGGCGAACATATGCGATGTTCGGTCCGCCCCCTATACATCATCATTGAGCAAACTTTGACCCTGTACCTCACAGTCAGCAGACACATTCCAGCCAATCAGCAGCAGACCCTCCTTCCCAGACCCTCCCACCTCATGGACAACATCCATTTTAGATTCATTTGGAAGCTGCATTTTTAGTGAGAGGAGGGACAGTGCCGCTGCTGATAAGCTAATAGGGAAAGCGTTAGCAAGGGCAGTGTTCTGTGTCCACAGACTCATCTGCTATAAGGACAGCGTCCTGACAGCACCCCACAAAGCCCTTTTTAGGGCTGGTACATCAGTCAGCTTTTTTTAAAAATATATATATATATATATATATTGCAGTTGCCTGCCCATGTGTGAGAGGCTGCAGGCCCACAGACTGTACTGTGTGCACACCACTCATATAGGGTGTCACAGTACCTTGCAGATAAAAAAAGTCAAAGCCAGTCTGTGTCAGGCCCACACAGACTGTACTGTGCCCACTGGCCATGCCACCACTCATACCGTTACAGGGTGTCACAATACCTTGCAGATAAAAAAAAAGTCTAATTATTTTTTCTCTGTGATATAATCGCAGTTGCAAGCCAGTGTGTGTCAGGCCCACACAGACTGTACTGTGCCCACTGGCCAGGCCACCACTCATACCGTTACAGGGTGTCACAATACCTTGCAGATAAAAAAAAGTCGAATTATTTTTTCACTGTGATATAATCGCAGTTGCAAGCCTGCGTGTGTTAGGCCCACACAGACTGTACTGTGCCCACTGGCCAGGCCACCACTCATACCGTTACAGGGTGTCACAATACCTTGCAGATAAAAAAAGTCAAATTATTTTTTCACTGCGATATAATCGCTGTTGCAAGCCAGTTTGTGTCAGGCCCACACAGACTGTACTGTGCCCACTGGCCAGGCCACCACTCATACCGTTACAGGGTGTCACAATACCTTGCAAATAAAAAAAGTCAAATAATTTTTTCTCTGTGACTGTACTGTGCCCACTGCCCACCACTTATATAGGGTGGCACTGTACCTTGCACGCGTAGTACCACTTATCAAAAAAAAAATTACAGGCATAGGCAGGCCACCCCTTAGGGGACCTCGTGGTCATGGTGCTGTGATTTCCACTGGCCCTGGAATAATGCCCAGTGTTCAGAGGTCACGTACCCTGAACCCGAAAAATTCTGAGAACATAGTTGACTGGCTTACACAGGACACCCAATCTTCAACAGCTTCCGCTAAGAACCTTGACGCACCATCCTCCTCCAGCTCAGCTTTGGTCACCTGCTCTCAAGTTACCACTGTCCCGCCCGCCGCCACCACAACCACTACCATCACAACCGCTTCAGAGGAGTTATTTACACATCATTTGGATGAAATTAGTGATGCGCAACCATTATTGCCATAGGATGTAGATAACAGGGATATGTCTCAGTCAGGCAGGATTACACACATGGATGTACAGTGTGGTGATGATGATGATGATGATGATGTTGTACCCGCTCCTGCTTCCTTTGCTGAGGTGTCAGATACAAGTAAAGTGGTTGAGGATGACGATGTGTCCATGGATGCCACGTGGGTGCCTGCTCGAAGAGAAGAAGAAGAGGGGAAAAGTTCAGAAGGGGAGACAGAGAGAAGGAGGAGACAAGTTGGAAGCAGGGGGAGATTGTCGCACGGAGCTAGTGGCACAGTCAGACAGCATGTATCGACACCCGGGGTCAGCCAGACAGCATGCCAATCAACGCATGCTGTTGCCACCACCATAATGCCGTCATTGCAAAGCTCAGCAGTGTGGCATTTTTTGTGTGTGTCTGCCTCTTATAGCAGCAATGCCATTTGCAACCTGTGCCAAAAGAAACTGAGTCGTGGGAAATCCAACACCCACCTCGGTACAACTGCTTTGCGAAGGCACATGATCTCACATCACAAATGCCAATGGGATCAGCACATGAGTACAAGCAGCACGCAAACTCAAAGCCACCATCCTCCTCCTGTCCAGCATCTTCAGCCACATCAACCACTGCTGTCCTCCTTGCCCCCTCTCAACCACCCGCCACTCCGCCTCTCACCTTTAGCAGTTCCATCTCATTTGCCCACAGTCAGGTGTCTGTCAAAGAAATGTTTGAGCGTAAGAAGCCAATGTCACAGAGTCGCCCCCTCGCCCGGCGTCTGACAGCTGGCTTGACAGAACTCTTAGTCCGCCACCTTACCATACCAGCTAGTGGAGTCTGAGGCCTTCAAAAAATTTGTTGCTTCTGGGACACCACAGTGGAAGGTACCCGGACAAATTTTTTTTTCCAAAAAGGCTATCCCAATTCTCTACTCTGTTATTGAAAAGGAAGTCATGGCATCTCTGGCATACAGTGTTGGGGCAAGGGTCCATCTGACCACTGATACCTGGTCTGCAAAGCACCGGTTAGGGCAGGTATATCACGTACACTGCGTATTGGGTCAACCTGCTGACGGCTGACAAGCATGGAATGCATGGCTCTGCAGCTGAGTTGGTGACACTTCCACGACTTGCGGGCAGGCCTACTGCCACCTCCTCTACTCCTCCTACTCCATCCTCTTTGATAACCTCCTCGGCTGTCCTCTTATGCTGCAGCATCTGGCTGCACATCAACTGAATCCCCCCAGCTCCCCAGGGGCTATTCCACATCCCGGATACGACAGTGTCACGCTGTCTTGGGATTGACTTGCCTGAAAGCAGAGAGCCACACAGGACCAGCACTCCTGTCCACTCTGAATGCACAGGTGGATCAATGGCTGACCCCCGCACCAACTGGAGATAGGCAAAGTGGTGTGTGACAATGGAAGCAATTTGTTGGCGGCATTGAATTTGGGCAAGTTGTCACATGTGCCGTGTATGGCACATGTGTTGAATCTCATCGTACAACGCTTTTTGTCTAAGTACCCAAGCTTACAGGATGTCCTCAAGCAGGCCAGGAAGGTGTGTGGCCATTTCAGGCGTTCCTACACGGCCATGGCGCACTTTTCCGATATTCAGCGGTGAAACAACATGCCAGTGAGGCGCTTGATTTGCGACAGCCTGACACGTTGGAATTCAACACTCCTAATGTTCGACCGCCTGCTCCAACAAGAAAAAGCCGTCAACGAGCATTTGTATGACCGGGGTGCTAGGACAGCCTCTGCGGAGCTGGGAATTTTTTTGCCACGTTACTGGACGCTCATGCGCAATGCCTGTAGGCTCATGCGTCCTTTTGAGGAGGTGACAAACCTAGTCAGTCGCACCGAAGGCACCATCAGCGACCTCATCCCATTTGTTTTCTTCCTGGAGCGTGCCCTGCAAAGAGTGCTGGATCAGGCTGTAGATGAGCGTGAAGAGGAAGAGTTGTGGTCACCATCACCACCAGAAACAGCCTTGTCATCATCGCTTGCCGGACCTGCGGCAACGCTGCAAGAGGACTATGAGGAAGAGGAGTCAGAGGAGGAATGTGGCTTTGAGGAGGAGGAAGACCAACCACAGCAGGCATCAGAGGGTGCTCGTTGTTGTCACCTATCTGGGACCCGTGGTGTTGTACGTGGCTGGGGGGAAGAACAGACCTTCAATGACATCAGTGAGGACGAGGAACGGGAAATGAGTAGCTCAGCATCCAACCTTGTGCAAATGGGGTCTTTCATGCTGTCATGTCTGTTGAGGGACCCTCGTATAAAAAGGATGAAGGAGAACGACCTGTACTGGGTGGCTACGCTACTAGACCCCCGGTATAGGCAGAAAGTGGTGGAAATGTTACCAAATTACCAAAAGTCGGAAAGGATGCAGCAGTTCAAAACCAAACTAAAAAATATGCTTTACACAGCTTATAAGGGGGATGTCACTGCATAATGGGAATCTAACTGGGGAAGAGGTGAAAGTAATCCTCCTCCTACCACGACCACAGCGGCAAGGACAGGACGCTTTACAGATGTGTTGTTAATGGAGAACATGCAGAGCTTTTTCAGTCCTACACATCGCCACAGCCCTTCGGGATCCAGCCTTAGAGAACGACTCGATCGACAGGTAGCAGACTACCTCTCCTTAACTGCAGATATCGACACTCTGAGGAGCGATGAACCCCTTGACTACTGGGTGTGCAGGCTTGACCTGTGGCATGACCTATCCCAGTTTGCGATAGAACTTCTGGCCTGCCCCGCTTCAAGTGTCCTGTCAGAAAGGACCTTTAGTGCATCAGGAGGCATTGTCACTGACAAGAGAAGTCGCCTCGGTCAAAAAAGTGTTGATTACCTCACCTTCATTAAGATGAATGAGGCATGAATCCCGAAGGAACTGACAGTGGGGGATACGTTTGACTAACAAAAGGCCTGATGACATGCCTTGGCCTCTAAATGGTCCCCACGCTGCTGTATTTAATGTCTGCCTACCGGATGACTTTCGTGAATTCTCCGCCACCAACTAGGGTTCAAGCCGCAATGTTTTAGTCACTTTTCTGCCTGGAAAACATCAATTTTTACGGCCGCTGCAACATTACCTAATTTTTCAGACATGTGTACAAGCCTAATTTTTCTGGCCTCTGGTGCTGCACTGTGGCTGTAAAAACAAAACAAAAAAAAAGGCACATACATGTGTCAATTTCCCTTCGTGATTGTTACCTTGTTGTGGTGAAGGGGCTTGCGTATCACAATGAAGCGATCATCACCTCTATGAGTGTGTTGGCAATGTTGCCACACCCCAGATGATAAGGCCTTTGCTTCATTATGATCAGACCAAAAGCGATCGGCTGAATAATTTTTCATAGAAAAAACCTATTTTTTAAAAAAGTTTTATGGGTTTTTAATACAAAAAATAAAAAATATCATAATAAAGTCTCTTAATAGTTTATTAGAAATAATGCAGAAAATTTTAAAAATCCCCATCAATTCCAATACAAAGCAAGTTCAGAGCTCAGAACTAAATTATTTCAGGATGTCGTAATGGTTCGTTAATTCGACAATGGTTAATCAATTCGACACATGTCCCCGGATAGGGGACGTAACAGGGATTAAACTGATTGGAATAGTGCTAGTTAAGACACCACTCATATAGGGTGTCACAGCACATTGCTCCGTGTACACGCAGTGCCCCAGCTTGGGAGTAAGAGGACCGACCAAGCTGCTTTTTTCATCTCCCGGTTCCTAAAATCAATTCAGTTTGGTGTATCAGAGTTTGGTCTGTCACTGTGAAGGCAGTCGAAGGTACCCGGCCTAAATTTTTTTTCACAAAAGGCAATCCCTGATATGGGACATAACATGGATTAAATTGGTAGGAATAGTACTAGTTAAGACACCACTCATAAAGGGTGTCACAGCACATTGCTCTGTGCACGCGCAGTGCCCCAACTTGGGAGTAAGGGGACCAACCAAGCTGCTTTTTCCATCTCCCGGTTCCTAAAATCAATTCAACACAAGTCGCCGGATAGGGGACGTAACAGGGATTAAACTGATAAGAATAGTACTAGTTAACACACCACTTATACCGTGTGGCAGAGTACATTGCACGGCGCACGCGCAATGCCCCAAATTGGCAGTAAGAAGAAGGACGCACACAGATAAATCACATTTCTGCAAGGAGATTGTCAACTTTTGACAACTGTTTGCGGTTGTCTAAAATCAATTCAATACACGTCCTGATAGGGGACGTAACAGGGATTAAACTGATGAGAATAGTACTACAGAAAATACCACTCATATCGGGTGTGACAGTAAATTGCATGGCGCAGACACAGTGACCGTGGATTAAAACAAAGGGGAGGGAGCCAGCGTTTTTTTAACCATCTCCCCGTTCGAAAAATCAATTCAATAAATGGACCCCAGATTGGGGACATAACAGGGATTAAACTGATGAGAAGAGAACTACAAAAAATAACACTCATATCGGGTGTGACAGTAAATTGCACGGCGCAGACGCAGTGACCGTGGATTCAAACAAAGGGGAGGGAGGCAGCGTTTTTTTTAACCATCTCCCCGTTAGAAAAATCTATTCAATTCACCTTTCGGGGACCCTTGGTGTTGTACGTGGCTGGGTGGAGGAAGAAACCTTCAATGACATCAACGGGACATGGCTAGCTTGGTATCCAACCTTGTGCAAATGGGGAGTTTGCGGTTGGGCAAATGGACTGTTTGCGGTGCATTAAAATGGGAGTTTGGTCTGTCAATGTCTGTGAAGCGGGCGTAACCCTTACACGACCTGATCGATACAACATCATACCTGATCTTATACACACACTGAATGTTTTAAACCACGTTGTTCAAAAAATTTTAGGATTGTTAGGTGATTTATGCCCTTTATGGATTAAAACCCAACTCTGCGTCAACTATGTAATTTTCCATGGGAGTTTTGCCATGGATCCCCCCTCCGGCATGGCACAGTCCAGGTGTTAGTCCCCTTGAAACAACTTTTCCATCACTACTGTGGCTAGAAAGAGTCCCTGTGGGTTTAAAAATTTGCCTGCCTATTGAAGTCAATGGCGGTTCACCCAGTTCGCCCGTTCGCAAACATTTACAAAAATTTGCGTTCGCCGTTCGCGAACGGAAAATTTTATGTTTGCGACATCTCTAGCCAGGACCTGGGCATGAAAGATGTTCCCTCTGCTGTCAGTGCCTTACAGAAAGCCAGCGGTCTGCTGGAGAACACCAGGAGACAGACGACCAGCATGCAGATGGTGTCTACTACTGTGAAACGGCTCTCCTAGAGAGCCTCCAAACAGAGACTAAAGCAACCCAGGTTTAGACCTCTAATTAGCTTCCTCCAAAGATGCTCCAGAAGCACTGAACATCTATGTAGAAAAACTCACTCACCACAAGACTTCTTACATTACAATGTTATGTTGACAACTTATAAATCTTCCCTTCACCTTGCCAAACAGACCTACTTTACCACCATGATCTCCTCACTATCTAATAATAATAATTGTTATTAATAATAATAAAACTTTGCAATTTTCACTCCCTCCTTTGTCTAAAAGTGCAGGCACATGGTACAGACTTCCCTGCTGGAGATCTGGCCACCTACTTAAATGTGAAAATTGAAAATATCTGGCAGGACATCAGCTCCCAGCTTCAAAGTGTCATTGATCCCTTTCCCACCGGCATTTCCTCTGGCTTACTTTCCACATTCGACCCAGTCACAGAAGAAGTCTCCAGTTTTCTCTCCTCTTCTCGTCCTACAGCTTGCAGTACTGACCCTATTCTTTCACACCTCCTCCAGTCTCTCTCCCCGGCTGTCACTACTCACCTAACCAAAATCTTCACTCTCTCTTTTCTGGTATCTTCCCCTTTTCTGTCAAACATTCTGTTATAACCCCATTATAAAACTAAAAAAAAAAAATTTCCCTTGACCAGTCCTGCACAGAAAACTTCAGACTTGATTCTAATCTGTGCTGAGATCTGACTATGGAAATGGTTGTGCTGCAGGCTGTTGCTTCCCCACTGGTTGCTGAGAGTTGTATTTCCACCACCTGAGCAATGATTTCAACAGATCTATGTATATGGTTTGAAGGGTGAAAAACCTGAAGTCCCTTAGTTTCTGCCAACCAGAATGACCAGCATCAAGTCTGACTGAGCAAGCTGGTTTTATAAGAGCTGTAGGAGCTATTGTGGGATTGCCAAAGTTAGGTCCTCTCATCTCGCGAGATCCAGCAGCGGTAACAGAAAATGAAATAGACGAGACGCCAAGCACACAAGCCGTAAACTACTGTACGGGCACACGGTAGGGCGTAGAGGGAAAGGTGCGCCGTGTGGCTTTTAGAAGGCAGATTTTGCTGGACTGGTTTATTTACACAATGTCCCATTTGAAGCCCCCCTGATGCACCCCTAGAGTAGAAACTCCATAAAAGTGACCTCATCTAAGAAACTACACCCCTCAAGGTTTTCAAAACTGGTTTTACAAACTTTGTTAACCCTTTAGGTGTTCCACAAGAATTTCACTTTTTTGGCAGATTTTCCATTTTAATAATTTTCTCCAGTTACAAAGCAAGAGTTAACAGCCAAACAAAACTTAATATTCATGGCTCTGATTCTGTAGTTTACAGAAACTCCCTATATGTGGTCGTAAACTACTGTACGGGCACACGGAAGGGCGCAAAAGGAAAGGAATGCCATATGGTTTTTGGAAGGCAGATTTTGCTGGACTGGTTTTTTGACACCATTTCCCATTTGAAGCCCCCTGATGCTCCCTTAGAGTAGAAACTCCAAAAAATTGACACCATTTTAGAAACTAGGGGATAGGGTGGCAGTTTTGTTGGTACTATTTTAGGGTACATATGATTTTTGGTTGCTCTATATTACACTTTTTGTGAGGCAAAGTAACAAAAAACAGCTGTTTTGGCACCATTTTTATTTTTTGTTATTTACAACATTTATCTGACAGGTTAGATCATGTGGTATTTTTATAGAGCAGGTTGTCACGGATGCGACAATACCAAATATGGTTGTTTGTATCAGTTTTACATAACAAAGCATTTGAAAAAATATATATATTCTTTAGTGTCTCCACATTCTGAAAGCCATAGTTTTATTTATTTTTTGGGCGACTGTCTTGTGTAGGGGCTAATTTTTTTCAGGATGAGATGATGGTTTGATTGGCACTATTTTGGGATGCGTATGACTTTTTTTTTTTTTTTTTTTAAATTGATTATCTTTATTAATTAATATATCAAAACACTACAGATAGAAAAAAGGATGCAATTCCCCCCCAACCCCAATTCCCTAACCCCTCCCCTCCTACCTGTGATGCGTCAAAAAAAAAAATATATATATCACAACTAGTCAGGTCCTCCAACCACCCCATATCTTAGTCCACTTCTCCTCAGCTTCCCTCTGTTTATACATGATTTTCTCATAATTTTTTACCTTATTAATTAGATTTATCCATGTATTTATATCTGGAGTATATCGAGCAAACCAGGTCCGACTGATCAGCACTCTGGCCAACATCAGTATCCTACTCAGGAGGATCTTTTGATAATTATGATTATTTAGTTTGGAAAGATCATTAAGCACAAGTACTTGTAATTCAAAGGGGATTCGAACTTTTAGTTTATACATAATACAATTATTTATAGCATTCCAATATTTTATGAGTTCTGGACAAGTCCATATCATGTGAAGAAAATCCGCTCCTGCAGTGTCGCATTTAGGGCAATTAGACGTGTCTCTTAATCCACATTTATTCATCCATAAAGGAGTGATATATAATCTATGGCAAATATAGAATTGTACTAAAACATGGTTAAAGTTCTGGGATAGTGAGCCTAAGTTCCCAAAAATATTCTCCCACCCTTCTAATTGTAAATTCGGACAATCCACATCCCACGTTCTTTGTCCTGGTGACTGTGTATCACTAAACCGTGCCTTAAGTAGTAACTTATATATATTTGAAATCTTTATTCTAGACAATGTACCCCCTACCCAATCATTCAAAAAGGATGAATTATCTATATCCAACACCAGTTTATCGTCCAGACTGGATAGTACTGAGCGCAATTGAAAATACCTAAACCATGAAAGGTTTTCGATATTATGTGTCATCTCTATAAATGGTTTAATATCTCTATCCTTAACTACCTGTGAAATGTACAGAATTTTATTCTTCTGCCAAAAAGTGTCGGCTGCAATATCATCTAGCCTTTGTAAGTACACATTATGCCAAAGGGGCGTAAATGTAAGAGAACCCTTAACCTTCAACCATGTCCTAGTTGTGGCCCACGCTTTCAGGAGTAGTTTTATAGTCTCTCTATAGCCTCGCTCATAGCTCTTCAATAGCCCAGATTCCAACAGGGTAAAAATATTATTATGAGCGTGACTGGATACCAACTTCCCCAGCAGTGCGCTGTTCTCTGATTCATAGCACCTCAATAACTGGGCTGCAATAAAATACCCTTTGAAGTAAGGGAGATTTAGGCCCCCGCACTCCACTGATTTATACAAATAATCCAACTTTATTCGAACTCGCTTTCTTCCCCATATTAAATCATTAATTATTCTTTCCATGAGTTTAAAGTACTTATCTTGAATCCAAATAGGTGTATTCCTGAGCACATAAAGAAATTGTGGTAATATCACCATTTTAACCAGTGAAACTCTGTCAGCTCTGGATAGGGGAAGTCTCAGCCAGATCCCTATTTTAACTCTACTCCTTACCATTATGGGAATCAAGTTAAGTTGTACAAAATTTTCAACCCGGGGTGATATAGTCAAACCCAAGTATTGGAAGGTGTCAACAATGTCCAACTGTGTCACAAGAACCTCTTTCTGTGGCAGGGGGTCTATTGGCATCAAACTGGTCTTGGCCCAGTTTATAAGAAGACCGGAAACCTCACCAAATGCTTTAACCATTTGAATAATCCTAGGAAGAGTAATTTCCGTATGGTCTATAAAAAAAAGAACATCATCCGCATATAAGGAGATACGGTCTTGTGATCCTAGCGTACCAAATCCTTTAACCTGATCATCCTGCCTGATAGCCACCGCAAGGGGTTCGATATAAATATCGAATAACAAGGGAGATAGTGGACAGCCCTGCCGCGTGCCTCTATATAAATCAATACTACTACTCAGGATTCCATTAAGACTCAATTTTGCCCTTGGAGATCTATACAATAACTTGAGAGTACCTATAAACTTTTCTCCAAAGCCCATCCTTGCCAGGACCTTCCAGAGGAAGCGCCACTCCACCCTGTCAAAGGCCTTGGAGGCATCCAATGACAGGATGGAGCGAGCGGTCCCCCCAGGGGCCTGAATATTAGAAAAGAGTCGATGTAGATTATGATGTGTGCCCTTGTTTTGAATAAAGCCACTCTGATCCGGATGGACAATAGAGGAAATGACCCTAGAAAGCCTTGTAGCCAGGACCCTCGCAAGAAGCTTTACATCTGCATTAAGCAGTGAGATTGGTCTATAGGATTCTAGATCTAAAGGGTCCTTGCCTTTTTTAGGAATTAATGTTATTACAGCTTCCATCATTGAATATGGCAGCTTCCCTTCCTCTACTGATTCAGAAAAGACTTCCAACAATCTAGGGAGAATACAGTCCCCATATTTTCTATAGAATTCATATGGGAGTCCATCTGAACCAGGAGTGGAGTTGGCTGAGCATAATTTAATAGCTCCCTCAAGTTCCTGAATTGAGACCTCTAATTCAAGTGCTTTCTTTTGCGCCCCAGTAATAGTTGGAAAGACGATCCCATCAAGATAGAAATCCATCTTATCATCTGTGATCTTGGATTCGGCTTTGTACAAATCAAGGAAATAGTCAACAAAGGCCTTCTCTACCGGACCCTGTTTAGTGACCATCCTACCATCAGTCAGTCGAACCTTATCTATATATTTTTTGGATTGTTGGCTTGCAATTACTCTGGACAAAAACCTACCAGGTCGCCCTGCCTCCGTGAAGTATTTCTGCCCTTTAAAAAAAAGGCTCTGCTGGGCCTTGTCCAATAAAAAATTAGAGTATGTTTGTGTTGCTCTTTGCATATTTTCCCTATTCTCCTCCGTCTTATTCATATAAAAAGGATTCTGTCGCCAGTGATGCACGTTCTTCTAGATTTTTCTGTTTTTTCCCATACTCCTTCCTGAGGTTCGCGATGTTACTAACCATCAATCCCCTCATATACGCCTTAAAAGTGTCCCACACCACTTGAATTTTTGCTGAGCCATAGTTATTATCCCAAAATCGGCCAATTTCATTTTGGATTATTTCATGTGTCTTTATAACTGATAGCCAATAAGGATTTAGTCTAAAAGGAGGTTTTTGTGTGTATCTTTCCTGAGATAAGCAGAGTTCAAGTAGTAACGGAGAATGATCCGATATTGACCTCGTTTCATATTTCATTCGCTTTACCAGTTTCACATGTTTACTACTTATCAATGCAAGATCTATTCTAGACATCGATTTACCTGCTTTACTAAAACATGAAAAAACCCTTTTCCCCTGTCCTAGATATTCCCAAACATCTTCAAAACCAGCCTCCAGGCAAAACCGTGCCAGGGGAGACCCCTGAACCGGACTATCACTCCTGACACTCGTAGAGACCCTATCACGTAGAGGATCAATGACACAGTTGAAATCACCAATAATCAGTGTTGGACACTCTGGCCATTTATCCATAAATAGTACCAAAGAATTAAGAAAAGAAAATGGCGGTGGAATATAGACAAAGGCCAAAATACATATCTTCCCCCTTAACCTACAATATAGAAAAATAAATCTCCCCTGATGGTCGACAGAGGATGCCTCACAAACGAAATCAATAAGTCTATGTATCAAGACAGTAACACCTCTCGAGTAGTTGGAGAAAGTAGAATGATACGTGTGTGCAGCCCATCCCCTGTCGACCACCCTAGAGGTCTCTTCAGTGAGATGGGTCTCTAATAGGGATGAGCGAACTCGAACTGTATAGTTCGGGTTCGTACCGAATTTTGGGGTGTCCGTGACACGGACCCGAACCCGGACATTTTCGTAAAAGTCCGGGTTCGGGTTCGGTGTTCGTCGCTTTCTTCGCGCTTTTGTGACGCTTTCTTGGCGCTTTTTGAAAGGCTGCAAAGCAGCCAATCAACAAGCGTCATACTACTTGCCCCAAGAGGCCATCACAGCCATGCCTACTATTGGCATGGCTGTGATTGGCCAGAGCACCATGTGACCCAGCCTCTATTTAAGCTGGAGTCACATAGCGCCGCCCGTCACTCTGCTCTGATTAGCGTAGGGAGAGGTTGCGGCTGCGACAGTAGGGCGAGATTAGGCAGATTAACTCCTCCAAAGGACTTGATTAACTGATCGATCTGCAGCTGTGGATCATTGAGCTGCTGATCCTCAATTGCTCACTGTTTTTAGGCTGCCCAGACCGTTTGTCAGTCACATTTTTCTGGGGTGATCGGCGGCCATTTTGTGTCTTGTGGTGCGCCAGCACAAGCTGCGACCAAGTGCATTTAACCCTCAATGGTGTGGTTGTTTTTTGGCTAAAGCCTACATCAGGGTGAAGCTGTCACACCAAGTGCATTTAACCAGCAATAGTCTGTTCATTTTTTGGCCATATACAAAATCAGGGGCAAGCTGCGCCTGTCACCAAGTGCATTTAACCCTCAATGGTGTGGTTGTTTTTTGGCTAAAGCCTACATCAGGGTGAAGCTGTCACACCAAGTGCATTTAACCAGCAATAGTCTGTTCATTTTTTGGCCATATACTAAATCAGGGGCAAGCTGCGCCTGTCACCAAGTGCATTTAACCCTCAATGGTGTGGTTGTTTTTTGGCTAAAGCCTACATCAGGGTGAAGCTGTCACACCAAGTGCATTTAACCAGCAATAGTCTGTTTATTTTTTGGCCATATCCCAGTCTAATTCTGTCACTAAATCCATACCGGTCACCCAGCGCCTAAATACTAGGCCTCAAATTTATATCCCGCTAAATCTGTCCTTAGTGCTGTAGCTGGGCGAGTTATTTAGTGTCCGTTCAAGCACATTTCTTGTTCTGGGTTGAAATACAATTCCCAATTTAGCAATTTCATAATTTAGTGGTTTCTGCTATATCAGAGCTATTTGAAATCTATCCCTAAAAGGGTATATAATATTCAAGGTGCACATTGGGTCATTCAGAATAACTTCACACACACCCGCTACTGTGTATTTCCAAGTCTAATTCTGGCACTAAACCCATACCTGTCACCCAGCGCCTAAATACTAGGCCTCAAATTTATATCCCGCTAAATCTGTCCTTAGTGCTGTAGCTGGGCGAGTTATTTAGTGTCCGTTCAAGCACATTTCTTGTTCTGGGTTGAAATACAATTCCCAATTTAGCAATTTCATAATTTAGTGGTTTCTGCTATATCAGAGCTATTTGAAATCTATCCCTAAAAGGGTATATAATATTCAAGGTGCACATTGGGTCATTCAGAATAACTTCACACACACCCGCTACTGTGTATTTCCAAGTCTAATTCTGGCACTAAACCCATACCTGTCACCCAGCGCCTAAATACTAGTCCTCAAATTTATATCCCGCTAAATCTGTCCCTAGTGCTGTAGCTGGGCGAGTTATTTAGTGTCCGTTCAAGCACATTTCTTGTTCTGGGTTGAAATACAATTCCCAATTTAGCAATTTCATAATTTAGTGGTTTCTGCTATATCAGAGCTATTTGAAATCTATCCCTAAAAGGGTATATAATATTCAAGGTGCACATTGGGTCATTCAGAATAACTTCACACACACCCGCTACTGTGTATTTCCAAGTCTAATTCTGGCACTAAACCCATACCTGTCACCCAGCGCCTAAATACTAGGCCTCAAATTTATATCCCGCTAAATCTGTCCCTAGTGCTGTAGCTGGGCGAGTTATTTAGTGTCCGTTCAAGCACATTTCTTGTTCTGGGTTGAAATACAATTCCCAATTTAGCAATTTCATAATTTAGTGGTTTCTGCTATATCAGAGCTATTTGAAATCTATCCCTAAAAGGGTATATAATATTCAAGGTGCACATTGGGTCATTCAGAATAACTTCACACACACCCGCTACTGTGTATTTCCAAGTCTAATTCTGGCACTAAACCCATACCTGTCACCCAGCGCCTAAATACTAGGCCTCAAATTTATATCCCGCTAAATCTGTCCTTAGTGCTGTAGCTGGGCGAGTTATTTAGTGTCCGTTCAAGCACATTTCTTGTTCTGGGTTGAAATACAATTCCCAATTTAGCAATTTCATAATTTAGTGGTTTCTGCTATATCAGAGCTATTTGAAATCTATCCCTAAAAGGGTATATAATATTCAAGGTGCACATTGGGTCATTCAGAATAACTTCACACACACCCGCTACTGTGTATTTCCAAGTCTAATTCTGGCACTAAACCCATACCTGTCACCCAGCGCCTAAATACTAGGCCTCAAATTTATATCCCGCTAAATCTGTCCTTAGTGCTGTAGCTGGGCGAGTTATTTAGTGTCCGTTCAAGCACATTTCTTGTTCTGGGTTGAAATACAATTCCCAATTTAGCAATTTCATAATTTAGTGGTTTCTGCTATATCAGAGCTATTTGAAATCTATCCCTAAAAGGGTATATAATATTCAAGGTGCACATTGGGTCATTCAGAATAACTTCACACACACCCGCTACTGTGTATTTCCAAGTCTAATTCTGTCACTAAACCCATACCTGTCACCCAGCGCCTAAATACTAGGCCTCAAATTTATATCCTGCTAAATCTCTCGTTACCGCTGTCCTGTTGTGGCTGGGAAAGTTATTTAGTGTCCGTCAAAGCACATTTTTTGTTCTGGGTTGAAATACAATTCCCAATTTAGCAATTTCATAATTTAGTGGTTTCTGCTATATCAGAGCTATTTGAAATCTATCCCTAAAAGGGTATATAATATTCAAGGTGCACATTGGGTCATTCAGAATAACTTCACACACACACGCTTCTGTGCATTTCCAAGTCTAATTCTGTCACTAAATCCATACCGGTCACCCAGCGCCTAAATACTAGGCCTCAAATTTATATCCCGCTGAATTTGAATACAATACATTGGGCCAAATAATATATTTGTTGTTGTGGTGAACCATAACAATGAGAAAAACATCTAGTAAGGGACGCGGACGTGGACATGGTCGTGGACATGGTCGGACATGGTGGGTGACGTGAAGCCTCATTCTCTGCTATGACATGCAGACTGATTCTCTGCTGTCATGAAGCCAGATTGTCTGTTACGGGACCTCTCTGCTCTGCCTGTGTGCTAGGCCTAAATATATGCCAATGGACTGTTGCAGTGGTGGGTGACGTGAAGCCTCATTCTCTGCTATGACATGCAGACTGATTCTCTGCTGACATGAAGCCAGATCGTCTGTTACGGGACCTCTCTGCTCTGCCTGTGTGCTAGGCCTAAATATATGCCAATGGACTGTTGCAGTGGTGGGTGACGTGAAGCCTCATTCTCTGCTATGACATGCAGACTGATTCTCTGCTGACATGAAGCCAGATTGTCTGTTACGGGACCTCTCTGCTCTGCCTGTGTGCTAGGCCTAAATATATGCCAATGGACTGTTGCAGTGGTGGGTGACGTGAAGCCTCATTCTCTGCTATGACATGCAGACTGATTCTCTGCTTACATGAAGCCAGATTGTCTGTTACGGGACCTCTCTGCTCTGCCTGTGTGCTAGGCCTAAATATATGCCAATGGACTGTTGCAGTGGTGGGTGACGTGAAGCCTCATTCTCTGCTATGACATGCAGACTGATTCTCTGCTGTCATGAAGCCAGATTGTCTGTTACGGGACCTCTTTGCTCTGCCTGTGTGCTAGGCCTAAATATATGCCAATGGACTGTTGCAGTGGTGGGTGACGTGAAGCCTCATTCTCTGCTATGACATGCAGACTGATTCTCTGCTGACATGAAGCCAGATTGTCTGTTACGGGACCTCTCTCCTCTGCCTGTGTGCTAGGCCTAAATATATGCCAATGGACTGTTGCAGTGGTGGCTGACGTGAAGCCTCATTCTATGCTATGACATGCAGACTAATTCTCTGCTGACATGAAGCCAGATTGTCTGTTACGGGACCTCTCTCCTCTGCCTGGGTGCTGGGCCTAAATTTATGACAATGGACTGTTGCAGTGGTGGCTGACGTGAAGCCTGATTCTCTGCTATGACATGCAGACTGATTCTCTGCTGACATGAAGCCAGATCCTCTGTTACGGGACCTCTCTCCTCTGCCTGGGTGCTGGGCCTAAATTTATGACAATGGACTGTTGCAGTGGTGGCTGACGTGAAGCCTGATTCTCTGCTATGACATGCAGACTGATTCTCTGCTGACATGAAGCCAGATCCTCTGTTACGGGACCTCTCTCCTCTGCCTGGGTGCTGGGCCTAAATTTATGACAATGGACTGTTGCAGTGGTGGCTGACGTGAAGCCTGATTCTCTGCTATGACATGCAGACTGATTCTCTGCTGACATGAAGCCAGATCCTCTGTTACGGGACCTCTCTCCTCTGCCTGGGTGCTGGGCCTAAATTTATGAAAATGGACTCTTACAGTGGTGGGTGACGTGAAGCCTGATTCTCTGCTATGACATGAAGACTGATTCTCTGCTGACATGAAGCCAGATTGTCTGTTACGGGACCTCTCTGCTCTGCCTGTGTGCTAGGCCTAAATATATGCCAATGGACTGTTGCAGTGGTGGGTGACGTGAAGCCTCATTCTCTGCTATGACATGCAGACTGATTCTCTGCTGACATGAAGCCAGATTGTCTGTTACGGGACCTCTCTGCTCTGCCTGTGTGCTAGGCCTAAATATATGCCAATGGACTGTTGCAGTGGTGGGTGACGTGAAGCCTCATTCTCTGCTATGACATGCAGACTGATTCTCTGCTGACATGAAGCCAGATTGTCTGTTACGGGACCTCTCTCCTCTGCCTGTGTGCTAGGCCTAAATATATGCCAATGGACTGTTGCAGTGGTGGGTGACGTGAAGCCTCATTCTCTGCTATGACATGCAGACTGATTCTCTGCTGTCATGAAGCCAGATTGTCTGTTATGGGACCTCTCTGCTCTGCCTGTGTGCTAGGCCTAAATATATGCCAATGGACTGTTGCAGTGGTGGGTGACGTGAAGCCTCATTCTCTGCTATGACATGCAGACTGATTCTCTGCTGACATGAAGCCAGATTGTCTGTTACGGGACCTCTCTCCTCTGCCTGTGTGCTAGGCCTAAATATATGCCAATGGACTGTTGCAGTGGTGGCTGACGTGAAGCCTCATTCTCTGCTATGACATGCAGACTAATTCTCTGCTGACATGAAGCCAGATTGTCTGTTACGGGACCTCTCTCCTCTGCCTGGGTGCTGGGCCTAAATTTATGACAATGGACTGTTGCAGTGGTGGCTGACGTGAAGCCTGATTCTCTGCTATGACATGCAGACTGATTCTCTGCTGACATGAAGCCAGATCCTCTGTTACGGGACCTCTCTCCTCTGCCTGGGTGCTGGGCCTAAATTTATGACAATGGACTGTTGCAGTGGTGGCTGACGTGAAGCCTGATTCTCTGCTATGACATGCAGACTGATTCTCTGCTGACATGAAGCCAGATCCTCTGTTACGGGACCTCTCTCCTCTGCCTGGGTGCTGGGCCTAAATTTATGAAAATGGACTCTTACAGTGGTGGGTGACGTGAAGCCTGATTCTCTGCTATGACATGAAGACTGATTCTCTGCTGACATGAAGCCAGATTGTCTGTTACGGGACCTCTCTCCTCTGCCTGGGTGCCGGGGCCTAAATATCTGAGAATGGACTGTTCCAGTGGTGGGTGACGGGAAGCCAGATTCTCTGCTATGGAACCTCTCTCCAATTGATTTTGGTTAATTTTTATTTATTTAATTTTTATTTTAATTAATTTCCCTATCCACATTTGTTTGCAGGGGATTTACCTACATGTTGCTGCCTTTTGCAGCCCTCTAGCCCTTTCCTGGGCTGTTTTACAGCCGTTTTAGTGCCGAAAAGTTCGGGTCCCCATTGACTTCAATGGGGTTCGGGTTCGGGACGAAGTTCGGATCGGGTTCGGATCCCGAACCCGAACATTTCCGGGATGTTCGGCCGAACTTCTCGAACCCGAACATCCAGGTGTTCGCTCAACTCTAGTCTCTAACAAGCATACTATTGCTGGCAAGTGGACCTGAGTCAAGTCAAAAACCGCTTGTCTTTTGCCTCTATCCCCCAGACCGCGTATATTCCAGGCAACAATTCTAGTCAACATTATTAACAGCGGTTAAATAGGAAAGAGAAAAAAAGAAGAAAGAAAAAAGAAAAAAAAAATATATATATAATTTTTTGACGCACCACAGCCCAACCCCAACCCCACCCCCAACCCCCACCCCCAACCCCCCAACCCCCCATACAGGTAATCCACCACATATTGTGATAGATTTCTCTCCTATGACCATCCCTCCCACACTCCCCCCGCTCAGCCACCCCTATTAGGAAGCGAAGAGAAAGAAATTTAGGGGTATAAGCCCCTTATAACCATTATTGTTCCCACCACATCCTAAAACAATTAAATCATAGATTATTTCGTTCAAGTCAATCCACGGCTTCTTCCGAGGTGTCAAAAAAAAAGATTTTGTCATTGAAAATAATCCGCAATTTTGCTGGGAACATAAGAGAATATTTAATATCCCTTTCTCTTAGCCTCTTTTTGACAGTCATAAATGTGCGTCTCTTTTCTTGTATGTCTTTTGAGAAATCTGGAAAAAAAGCCAATCTATTACCATTATATACAACCGGTGAACATTCCCTCGCCCTTCTCAAAAGGATATCTTTGTCCCCTGTGGCCAATAGCTTAACGAGAAATGTCCGAGGTTGTCTCCCTGGAATTGGCTTACCCCCAGGGACCCGATGAGCTCTTTCTATCATAAAAAAAGCGGAAAAAGAATCTTTCCCAAAATTCTCAAAGATTAGCTTCTGTATGAATTGGGTTGGGTTCTTCTCTTCCGCACCCTCTGGAATCCCTATTATTCTCACATTATATCTTCGTGACCAGTCCTCAAGGTCCACCACCTTTTTCTTCAGAAGATTACACTCTAATTTAAGTGTGGAGACTTCAGTGTTTATTTTTTTGGATTCATTCTGTATCAGGGCAACGGAGCTCTCGAGGTTATTAACTCTATCTCGCATTTTGGACAAATCATCTTTTATTAGTCCCACATCAACTTGGATAAACCCAAGTTGGGTTGTAACAGCCTGTATTAGGTCCCCATTTTGTTTAACCGCTAGCAGTATTTCTTCTAACAGAGAGGAGTTGTCATTAGGGATAACTTCCCCCATTATACCGTCTTCCTCTTCGGGGTATCTGAAAGCTTTTTGTGATTCTATTGCAGTCGCCTCTGAGTCATCATTTTTTTTTGTGACAAGTTCCTTTTGTCCGCCCCTCGTATTAACCCTCGGAGACCTCAGGAACTGGTCTATTTTTGTTGCTTCAAAAGTTTTAGACCCCGATTTCTGACTTGAGAGGTCAGCCGAGCGCCTGCTAGCTTTTGGAGCCATACCTTGTTCCTATATTCTTTTTCTTTCTTTTTTTTTTTTTTTTTCTTCCTCCTTTCTCTTTTCCTCTTTTCTTCCATCTCCCTCCCCTCTCCCTTCCTTTTCTTTTCTCTTCTTTTTCTTCTCCTCCTTTTCCTCCCCCTTTTTTTTTTTTCTTTCTCTCCTTTTATATTTGTATCTCTTCCTTTTTCTTTTTTTCCCTTTTTCCTTTCCTTTCCCCTTGTCCCCCCCCCCCCTTTCCCTTTTTCTTTTTTTTTTTTTTTTTTTTTTCCTTTTCTTTCCTCTTCCTCTTTATACTCTTTCTCTCTCTTCCACTTTCCGCCCTATACTTTATAGTTTACTACTTTTTTTTTTATTTGTAGCTACCAAATGTGTTTTAAGATGGTAAAATAATTTTAGTTAATAGGTATCATCCAAGGGAGAGGACATATAGGAGACAAAAGAGGGGGGACAAAAAAAAAAAAAAGGAACAATCTCACCGGTTTTCAACCTTCCCCAGGATTTGAAAGTCCTGAGACACACCAGCAGCAAAAACGAAGAAACCGAATCTCCAGCAGCCTATCAAAAATAAGATTTATAAGGTTGATCCCAGCAGTGCAGAGAAGGAGGGGGGGATGGTCAACGAAATCTAGAGACACGAGGAGGGATTCGGATATAGCAAGGAGATCATACAGAGCCCCCTGAAGAGTCTTTCAGCAGCCCGTCAATCTCCACACACGGTTAATCACAATCACAGGGAGGTTGAATTAAATCATACAAGCCCCCTGAGGAATCCTCCAGCAGCCCGTCAATCTCCACACAGGATTAGTCACAATCACAGGGAGGTTAGTCACGGTAATAACAGGGAGAAGGGGAAACAAATCGACAAAGACTAATGACACGAGGGAGAGGTCAGATGTATGTCGGGCGATCAGGAGAAAGTCTCGAATGAATTTCAGCGGCCCGTCCTGGGTCTTTTCAGCCGGGGGAGACACAGCACAGCTAATCACAACGACACAGGGAGGAGGAGGGAGGATCGGCAGGGACTGGAGACGAACTCCACATACATACAGCGATCCAGGCACAGGACGAACTCCAGATACATTCAGCGATCCAGGCAGCACTGGACTAATCACAGCGGGACGGAGAGGAGGGGAGAGAATCGGCAGAGGCTGAGAAGCTGAAGACGAACTCCACACAGGTTCAGCAGTCGGGGCAATCACAGCGGGACGGAGAGGAGGGGAGAGGATCGGCAGAAGCTGAGAAGCTGAGAAGTTGAAGACGAACTCCACACAGGTTCAGCAGTCGGGGCAGCAGCACATGCCCCACAACCATAAAGAGGACACGGCCGAAGATCACCACAAAGACTCCAGGAGATTCAGGAGACGCCAGGAGATTCAGGGCAGCAGGACAGCCGAGCCACGGGGAGGCGGAGAGCGTGACGTACTCTACGTCATCACGTCATCGCGTATGACTTTTTGATCGCTTGCTATTACACTTTTTGTGATCTAAGGTGACAAAAAATGGCTTTTTTTTACATCGTTTTTATTTTTTACGGTATTCACCTGAGGGGTTAGGTCATGAGATATTTTTATAGAGAAGGTTATTACGGACGCGGTGATACCTAATATATATACTTTTATTTATTTATGTAAGTTTAACACAATTATTTTATTTTTGAAACAAAAAAAATCATGTTTTAGTGTCTCCATAGTCTGAGAGCCGTAGGTTTTTCAGTTTTTGGGCGATTATCTTGGGTAAGGTCTCATTTTTTGCAGGATGAGATGATGGTTTGATTGGCACAATTTTGTGGTGTGTATGACTTTTTGATCACTTGCTATTACTCTTTTTGTGATCTAAGGTGACCAAAAAATGGATTTTTTTACACCATTTTTATTTTTTACGCTATTCACCTGAGGGGTTAGGTCATGTGATATCTTTATAGAGCAGGTAATTACAGAGGCGGTGATACCTAATATATATACTTTTTTTTATTTATGTAACTATGAGAGCCATAGTTTTTTTCAGTTTTTGGGCGAATATCTTGGGTAGGGTCTCATCTTTTGTGGGATGAGACGATGGTTTGATTGGCACTATTTTGGGGTATGTATGATTTTTTGATCGCATGCTATTACACTTTTTGTGATGTAAGGTGACAAAAAATAGCTTTTTTTTTACACCGTTTTTTCTTCTTTTTTTAAGGTATTCACCTGAGGGGTTAGGTCACGTGATATTTTTATAGAGCAGGTTAATACGGATGTGGCTAAATCTAATATATATACTTATTTTTTTATTTATGTAAGTTTTACACAATGATTTCATTTTTGAAAAAAAAAAATCATGTTTTAGTGTCTCCATAGTCTGAGAGCCATAGTTTTTTCAGTTTTTGGGAGATTATCTTGGGTAGGGTATGATTTTTGTGGGATGAGATGACGGTTTGATTGGCACTATTTTGGTGTGCGTATGACTTTTTGATCGCTTGCTATTATACTTTTTGTGATTTAAGGTGACAAAAAATGGCTTTATTTACACCGTTTTAATTTTTTTATTTTTACGGTATTCACCTGAGGGATTAGGTCATGTGATATTTTTATAGAGAAGGTTAATACGGATGCGGTAATACCCAATATATATATATATATATATATATATATATATATATTTCTTTTTTTATTTAAGTTTTACACAATGATTTCATTTTTGAAACAAAAAAAATGTTTTAGTGTCTTCATCCTCTGAGAGCCATACTTTTTTAGTGATGTAGGTTGACAAAAATGGCTTTTTTATACACAGTTTTTATTTTTTATGGTGTCTATCGAATGGGGTGGATCATGTGATATATTTATAGAGCTGTTCGTTACGGACGCTGCAATACCTAATATGTGCGGTTTTTCTTTTCTTTTTCAATTTTTTATTAGAAAATCAGGGGAATTGGGCGTGGTTTTTTTTTCTTTTTACTTGAAACTTTATTTTTTTATTCAAAACACTTTTTTAACTTTTTTTTAAAACTTTATTTCTGTCCCACTCTTTTAGGGGTCTGATCCCCTCTGCAATGCATCACAATACATCTGTATTGTAATGCATTGCCTGTTAGTGTATGACACTGAGTCATACACTGACAGGTTGCCTAGGAGACCCAGTGCCACAACCAGACAGCTGAGAAGCTCTGACAGAGGCCTTTCAGAAGCTCCTCCTTGAGTTTCTGTGTTGTGGTATTCAGTTCCGCCTCTCGTTAGCCTCTCTCAGCCGTCATGTGTTGGACTAATTGCTTCCCTTTAAATTCCTCCCCAGAATGCTTTTCTGGGCGGCTTATACTTCTTCCTGGAGTGTGTGTGCATGCTGACCTTGTTCTCCTCTCTGCTACAAAGCTAAGTGTTGTACATTTATCTGTTATTTTCTGTTTGCTGGATCCCAGGTGACCCTGACTCCCTCCGTATCTTGTGTAGGGAGCCGGTGGTCGTGTCCCCTCACTATTGTAGGGTGCTCAGGGCTTACATAGTCAAGGTTCTTGGATATGCAAACCTCCACCATTAGGATCTTTGCATAGGCTGAGCAGCCAGGGAAAGTGCCAGGTCTTCTGAAGGGGTCTCCCTTGGTTCCTTAGCTTTAGGATCCAGCGAGTCATTTATGCTTGTTGCTTTGCCTTGTTTCCTGTACACCATCCGTGACACCCAGCCTGAGGCTGGATCTCCTCGGCTCCCGTAGAAGGCAGTTCCCGTTGCCGTGCAGGGCATTGGGCAGCCTCTGCACGGCATCGGGCTGCCTTGTCATGCATCGGTTCCCCGCCACAGCAGCGCGGGAACTCGATGCGATCACTCACCTGCCGCAAACCACTTCTATGTCGCGGTCAGCCCGGGCCGCGGCATAGAAGGGGTTAATTCGCTGGCATTGCTGTAAACATCGATGCCAGCGGATACAGCATGGGCCCGGCTACCAGGGACTGCCGGACCCCTGCAGTGATCGTGCGCGCACCGCTCCAGTGCCCGTCCGATCATCCCGCCATGCATGTACGGCGGAATGCATTCTGACAATGCATCCCCCGTTGTACATGTACGCCGTTCTGCGCTAAGGGGTAATATTTCAAGTTACGTTGATTACACCAAGTTGGTTTTTGGGACTTATTTAACTGCAAGAACATGAAAATACTAACAGCTAATATATACTAAGCAAGACAAGAGAGTACTATTGCAATTGGGAGGAATACATCCAGCCCCAATAATGTTATCATTTTGAACTATATGTGCTTATGTTAAAGTGCCCTAACTGCTTCTACTACTGGTTCATATTAACTTTTATACTATTTACTCTATTGATACTGTTTATTTTATTTTATTATTTCAATTAGATATACATTTTATATTGATGTTTTTATGTATACATACGTTTTTTTAATGCAATAAATTGTGATTGGTATTAGCTTAAAAGGAGACTCCAAATATATGAGTGCCTGACCACTTCTATTTTAATTTGATTCTAATCTCCCCTTCATCTCTAAACTCCTGGAGTGTCTTGTCTACTCTCACCTCATACGGTATCTCTCCGCTCTCTTCTCAATCCATTACAAAATAGTTTTCACAGTATACATTCTACAGAATCTGCCCTAGCAAAAATTACCAATGACCTCCTGATAGCTTAATGCAATGGTGGCTACTCTTTACTAATTCTCCTCGATCTCTCTGCAGCATTCAACACAGTAGACCACCATCTACTCTTGACGATGATCCAATTTATTGGTCTTAAAGATTACTTTCTCTCTTGGTTCTTTTCCTATCTCTCTGACTGCTCTTTAAGTGCATCATTCACTGGCTCTACCTCCCCTCCTCTTCCTCTTGCTGTTGGGGTTAATCAGTGTTCAATGCTCGGTCATCTCGTCTTTTCTCTTCACGCCATTATTGGACAGACTATAAGCAGATTTGGTTTCCAGTACCATCTCTATGCTGAACACCCCTAACTATATATTTCTTTGTGTGATATCCTCCCTGCTGTACTACAGAACACGAATGACTGTCCACTGTCTCTAACATCCTGTCCTCTCTCTATCTGAAACTGAATCTTTCCAAAAACTGCACTATTGGTTTTTACTCCATCTACTACCTACTTAAACCTGATTTGTGGTCAGTACCTATGATTAGAAGATGCCCAACCACCACCCCTCTACCTAATTGGCCTGAGGTGTGCCTTGGCCTCACTAGGTCGGTATGCCTGAAAAAGGGGGCATACTCTGATTGTGACGATTGAATGACTGAATGAAGAATGGGAATGGGTGGGCAGGGAACGTCCGAATGCCGACGTGCTGCCTGAGTGAGCCGGACCGCTTAAGACAGGTACCGGCCCCTCCCACAAATCCAGGCTAGCCTGCAGCCAGCCTTAACACTTGTGGTCAGTACCTATGATTAGAAGATGCCCAACCACCACCCCTCTACCTAATTGGCCTGAGGTGTGCCTTGACCTCACTAGGTCGGTATGCCTGAAAAAGGTGTTACTCTGCCAGTGTTACTCTGCCAGTGTACTGAACGCCTGGACCAGCTCCGCCTGTGGCTCCGGGATGTACCGTACAAAGCACCCCGAGCGCTAGCGCCCCAAGTGTTTGATGATATGCACTGGGACCCCATGCTTGGATGCTGCGGATGCTGCCCCGATGCGGAAAGAATGCCCCGAGAATTGCGCCAGATTTAACCCTGCATTGGTCAACAGGATACGGATATGCTTGATGAACTGGCTAGACGTCAGTGGACCATCAGGAAATGGGAGTAACGGGTCGGTGGGGCTGTGAAGCCTAATGGCCAGCAAGAGGTTGTCCAAGACTGTCACTGGACACCACGCGTTTGTGGTCCGAAAGAACTTTACTACGTGGCTGGGACCAACCTGCCTGGTTTTGTTGTGAGGCAACTGTAAGTGATAGTTACTGCCCACCCTAACTAAATCTCCCTTGCGGAGAGCCACCGCCCCTTGTCTGGCCTGTGTCACTTCACCTGGTCTCAAGAACCCGTAAAATGCCAAGTACATTGCAGCTTTAATCACAAGGCTGGGAAGGACTCAGAATGGTGACAATGTGAGAACTTCCGACAGACTGCGAAACATGTCCCCCGTAACAGGTCGACGGACCGACTTGTCCGTGACCTGGCTTTTCTGAATGCCTCTGAGGATGGCCTTGATTGGGTGAGCTGAAAATATAGAGGGTCTATCAGGCTCTTGAAGTGCCAAGAAATGCTGCACCCCTGCCAAATATAGCCTAATAGTATTGTAGGATAGAGCCAATACCGAATGACAATATGACGCGAAAGCCACCATATACTTGACCTGACCAGTGTCACCCCTAGGATATGCCAACTGAAAGTCTGAGAAAATCACCCACGCTCGGCGGTACGACCTCAATGTACTGGTCGACAAAGACTTCGTAATGAGTGAACTAGCGACCACCATCATAGAGTCTAGTTGAAGACCAGCAGCCGCCAGTCCGGTACCGGGGTGCCCACTGAGTCTGCTTCTGGGTTCTGTAAGAAAAAGCGTGAAAAATCTAAACGAGATAAAGCATCAGCTGCAACATTGCTGACCCTGTCCAAAAACAGGGCATGAAAATGAAACCCCTGTTCCAGGGCTATCCAGGTCAACCTACGCATGAAAGACATGATTTAGTAACGATTTAGATCTACCCTTGTTAATGATCTCTGCAGTCGCCATGTTGTCAGTGTGGAAAACCACCGTGTGACCCGACCACTTATGCCCCCAAACTATAGCAGCTGCTACGATAGGATAGATCTCGAACAATGCCGACGTCTGAGAAAACCCCGGCATCTGTAGTACATGCGTGGGCCATGATCCGGCGAACCAATGTGAGCCAAATATGGCCGCGAAACCTATCGAGGCAGCCGCGTCTGAAAATACGTGTGGAGAATCAGAAGTGGCCCTTGGAATAAACATGGAAATGCCATTCCACCCGCTGAGAAATCTGTCCCACATGAACAGATCTGCTCAGGCGTTGGCATTAAGATGCACTGATGCGTCCAAATCACTGGTCTGTTGTAGTAAGACTAACAGTCTTGAAATAAATTATCTACCCTGAGGAATGATCCTCATGGCAAAGTTTAACATGCCCAACAGAGACTGCAATTCTCTCTTGATGCAAACCTGAGACATGAGCAAGGAACGGACACCTGACTTGATTCTGTTAAGTTTGTCTTGTGGCAGACTGGCCGACATGTCGCGTGAATCCAGGGAGATCCCCAAGAACGTGACAACCTGTGCAGGCCCTTCTGTTTTGTGGGCAGCCACTGGAATGTTTAACTCCTTGAAAACTTGCAAGAGAACAGGCAAGTCAACAGGCGCCCGTGAGGGTTCTTCTATCAACAGAAAATCATCCAGGTAGTGAATGACATTCTGGCAACCCTGTGCTTCCAACAAAATCCATTCCAGAGCCTGCGCTAACTTATCAAACAGACTGGGGCTGCTCTTGGAACCAAACGTCAACTTGGTGGCGAAATAGTAAGCATCTCTCCATTTAATGCCATGCCACTGCCAGAGAGATGGGCTAATGGGCAGCAGTTTGAACGCATCAGAGACATCTGCTTTGGACAGCCAAGCACCCTTGCCTGTCTGTAGAATGACCTGGATAGCCTGGTCCACGGAAGTATACTTCTGAGCCGGACCACTTAAGACAGGTACCGGCCCCTCCCACAAATCCAGGCTAGCCTGCAGCCAGCCTTAACACATATCCATCGCGTTGTGAAGAGTCACAATGGCTGTAAATAACTTTTCTGGTTATTTATGATCCCGACCAGTAGGTGGTTTTATCCTTAGCTGCAGTCATGGTCCTCTGTGTAGCTCCAAGGCAAAAAACAGGCTCGACAGGTAACTGGAAAAAAAAATTGGGATCACTGTAGCCGATGCCAGAATATGGATTAAAGGAACATCAGGACCGATGCGGTAGATTCACAATAATCTTTATTCACAGGGTTGTCAACGCGTTTCTGGGATGGAACGTCCCCTACATCAGGACAGTAATGACATTACTGTCCTGATAAAGGGGACGCTCCGTCCCAGAAACGTGTTGACAACCCTGTGAATAAAGATTATTGTGAATCTACCGCATTGCTCCTGATGTTCCATTAATCCATATCTTGGCAGCGCCTGCAGTGATCAGAAAATATTTTTTTTTCAGTTACCAAAATCATAGGAAAGACGCATAGAATGATCCTGGAAAAAAACTGCCATGCAGAACAGGAAAATGCTGTATTAATTAATGCAATGGGAAATCACTCAGACAGGCATAATAAAAACACTGAAATATTCCAAAGAAAAATGGAAAAGAAAATAAAACCCTTCAGCTATAATCTTTAAAAGATTCAATAAAGGCAATCAATGCTAATGAAAGCACATTATACATACTGATGCCAGCTCCAGAGGCATTTTACAGACACATACAGATGTAGCTTATAGCCTGTATAGCATCAGGAAACACATTGTCTCAGAACAAATACACTATTGTACAGTTATATTATGCTATATATTCCAGAGTTGCAGCGGGGAGATTTTAATGGTTCATAATTATATTCAACTAAGATCATATAAAAAACTTGTAGCAATTTTGGGGGAAAAAGCTAGAAAATAATGATATCATTAGATAAAAAAAGGGCTATAGAGCAGAGGAGCAAAGCCAGTGGTTCACAAAGCCATTCTGTTAGCCACCTCTCCTCTCTGGGACTCTCATCATATTTGACTTGTGTTTAATACTCTAGAGAGGGAAGAGTTGTCTATCCCTTTGTGCGTCTCGCTCGTTTTGAAGATTATGGCCTCATGCACACAGCATTTTTTTGGTGGTCCGGAAAATGGGGTTCCGTTGTTCCGTGATCCGTTTCCATTTTTGTTTCCGTTGTGTTTCCGCGTGTCTTCCGTTTTTTTTTTGCGGATCGCTAAAAAAATTGAATGTTACAAAAATGTAAAAAAAAAGGGAGATTTAAATATCCACACCCAGGATCCAGGTATATATGCTGGTCACCTGAGGTTTGTTTGGTGGCCATTTTATGTAGTCTTTACAGGGTACAGAGGTGCGTTTGGTTGCTTGGCTTTGCTGTTCTTGGCTTTTTCCTTGTTGCGTCTTGGTTTCTCTGAGAAGTTATACTCCACTGGCTAGTTTCTCCGTGATGGGGACAGCACTCACTTTTGTTGGATGAGAAACCGACAAGAAGGCAGTGATTTTGGGTTCATCCGATTGTTTCCCAACGCTACCAAGATCTTCAGCAGCATCCTGAGAAGTTTTTGGCGTTCTGTCGGATGTCAGTGTCTACAGTACATTTGATTGTTTGCTGTTGTCTCTATGTACTGTCCTTACCTTTATGGACACCAATATGAGGCGCAGCATTACTCCTCGAGGAAAGGCTCATCGTGACGTTGAGGTAAGCTATATCTTTTATTCATAGTTCAAACAGTAATGTGCATGGCTTATGTCATCAGTAACATGTTTCTCGAAATGTCTGGTGTTAGACATGTGCTAATGTTTGGAGAAGTTACCTTTCTTTTTCCATAATATGTTTGCCCAATTGTGAAATATATTTTTGGGGTTAAATGACTGACACATAACATGGCCAGTTTGTTTGGCTAATATCATCATCATGCAGAGTGTTCACATCATCCTTGAAGTCGCCCATACATTCTGCATGCAAATGGCGTAAACACAGTTGCTGTAGCATAGCTGGTATGAGTAGTGCCCACAGCCCAATTTCTGAAAGTGTTTTGTTCAGTTGTACCCATATGTCTCATATCAAAAATTAGACGAATGATGTATTGTTTGTTTAATGATATTGTATTTTTCTCTATTTTTCCACAGATTCTTTGCAACTGGTAACTCATTTGCATCCCTGCATTTTGAGTTTCTTTTGGGAACCTCAACCATTTCTCGGATTGTGTGTCACACATGCCATGTCATCTGGCACCAACTCCGAGAGACGGTGATGCCACAGCCCAAGACGGACGATTGGGTTTGGATCGCTGAGGGCTTCAATATTTCAATATTTCAGTGCAGTTTCCCAACTGCCTCGGGGCACTGGATGGCAAGCACATCTGTGTGAAGAAGCCTCCTGACTCAGGGTCCCGATTCTTCAATTATAAGCAATATTTTTTGGTAGTGCTTATGGCTGTTGCTGACAGTAATATATTATAATGGTTGATATCGGGGCCTATGGAAGCACAGCAGATGCTCGCATCTTTAGTGCTTCTAGAATAGGTGAGCGGCTTTGTGCCAACCAGCTTGCCCTGTTCGAGTCCAGAAGACTGCCCGGATATGCTGGCCCGCCAGCTCCATTTGTCATTGTGGTGGATGAAGGGTTTGCATTGACTCACCATGTTATGCGGTCCTTCCCAAAGCGTGGTTTGGATGTCAGGAGGCGTATTTTCAACTACCGGTTGACTCGTGCCCGTCGGTATGTTGAGTGCGCTTTTGGGATACTGTCTAGCAAGTGGAGGTGTTTTTGTCATGCATACAGATGGATCCAGAGAATGCTACCCTGGTGATTCTAGCTTGTGTTATTCTACACAACTTCACCAGGATTCACAAGGCTTCTTCTTCTGTTGACATGGAAGATCTTCCTACATCACCAGGTTTGGGTTTAGCTAGGACCCTGCATAGACGACCTGGGACTGCAGGCATTGCAGTTCGGAAACTCTATGCAGACTACTTTTTCAGCCCAGAGGGGTCCTTGCCATGGTAGAGGGACGCTATTCGTGTTTGATTTCTTCTGTGCTCGATAGTTTTTATTTCTTTTTTCTAGATAGCTTGTGCAATTTATGTTGTAGTTGAGTGTAGGGAGTCGCAAGAGAATGAGGACCCTTGACATGGGCTTGCGTGTTTTATCAAGGGCAGGGTCAATGCAGCTAGCTACCAGGAGATTTTGGAGCACTTCATGCTTCCATCTGCTGAAAAGCTTTATGGAGATGAAGATTTCATTTTTCAGCACGACCTGGCACCTGCTCACAGTGCCAAAACCACTGGTAAATGGTTTACTGACCATGGTATTACTGTGCTCAATTGGCCTGCCAACTCTCCTGACCTGAACCCCATAGAGAATCTGTGGGATATTGGGAAGAGAAAGTTGAGAGATGCAAGACCCAACACTCTGGATGAGCTTAAGGCCGCTATCGAAGCATCCTGGGCCTCCATAACACCTCAGCAGTGCCACAGGCTGATTGCCTCCATGCCACGCCGCATTGAAGCAGTCATTTCTGCAAAAGGATTCCCGACCAAGTATTGAGTGCATAACTGAACATAATTATTTGAAGGTTGACTTTTTTTGTATTAAAAACACTTTTCTTTTATTGGTCGGATGAAATATGCTAATTTTTTTAGATAGGAAATTTAGGTTTTCATGAGCTGTATGCCAAAATCATCAATATTAAAACAATAAAAGGCTTGAACTACTTCAGTTGGTGTGTAATGAATCTAAAATATATGAAAGTCTAATGTTTAACAGTATATTACAGAAAATAATGAACTTTATCACAATATGCTAATTTTTTTAGAAGGACCTGTAAATGAACGGGTCATCATCCGAAACGCTAAATCGGCGGAACGGACGCGGAAACAACATACGGTCATGTGCATGAGGCCTATGGGTGTAGGTGTGTAAAATATTATCTTACCCTATCATATTTTTGCATTTTATATTAGGATTGTTTAAATTCTTTTTTTTTTTTTTACATTTTAATGACATTTAATTTTTCTTAAAATAAATTTTTAGCTATAGCTATTTTGTACTGAACCATAATGGGACACCAATAGCAGTGCATCGGTCCTCTACTGTACCTCCACAGGCTTCCATATATACATACAGTATATGCATAGGCAAATAGAGTCTTCCTGTTCAAAGGGCAAAATTCTTGCCATACTGTATCAGCTGGCGTTTGTTTGGAGTTATTCTTCTCTAGAAGCAATGCTTTGCGGTTACATCATCCAAAGGTGAATGGTATTGACTTAGAGGCAAACAGAATTATTTTAGTAATAGTTTCCAAATACTTCTGTAAGGGTTACCACATACTTTACCAATGGTTTCCACTAGAGATCAGCGAATTTTTCAAAAATTCGATTTGGCCGGTTCGCCAAATTTTTCAGAAAAATTTGTTCCCTCCAAATTTATTTGCATCGAATTGCATTAAAAAATTGCTATTTCTGGGCTGCAGAGAACCTTTAAGGCGGTGTAGAACACTGTACCTTGCAGTAACATGCATAAGGAGTCTGCTGTAGTAGTGAAACAATACTGTGAGTCAGTGTAAGACACTCTCCTGTTTTGCAGTCCACTGGGGCCCCCAGGAATTCTCGTGGGGCTTGGCCTGTGGGGGACACCATTGGAGTAGCGGGACAGGTCACCCATGTGCCAGCGGAATCTTCGGTTCCGACTCCTTTGCGGGGGCGGATGTGGTTCCGGTGTCTGTGCCGACGCGATTGCGTATACATGCTGGGCTGCTTGAGCGTCTGCGTGCACGCTTGAGAGGAGGTTCGCAAAGGGTTACGCGGCCGAACGTATGCACATCTTATTCGCTACGCCGGCCACTGACGGGGAATACACCTGTACATAAACTCTAGTAGATTAGAGGGCAGACATCTGTACGTGTGAAATTCAAGCATTATATACTGCTGTCATATTCTGTTATTAAAAAACACCCATTTTGGGGCAAAGTAATTAATATTGCAGCCTTTTCTGCATCTGTGATTGTTAAAAACAAGCTTGAAATACTTCTATAATTTTCTGGGTTTTAAAAAACACAAATTTTTGGCAATACCCTCCATCTTGGTCCTCTGCCGCATTAGTCAGTGTGCAATTTAAGCTAGAAATACAGCTATAATTTTGTGGGTTTTAAAAAACACACTTTTGGGGCAAAATACTCAATTTTACAGCCCTTGTTACATCTGTACGTGTGAAATGCAAGCGTTATATACTGCTGTCATATTCTGTTATTCCAAAAACACCCTTTTTGGCCAAAATACTTAATTTGCTGCCTTGTCTGCATCTGTCAGTGTGAGATATGCGCTTTAGATACTGCTGTGCTATCCTGCCATTAAAAACCACCTATTTAGGGCAAAAAACATAATTTTGCAGCCTTTGCTGCATCTGTCATTATGAGATACACCCTTTAGATACTGTTGTTCTATTCTGCTATTAAAAAAACACAAATTTTGGGCAAGATCCTAAATTTGAGAAATATGAGAAGAGCGTCAAATAAGGGATGTGGCCCCAGTCGTGGTGCTGCTGGTGGAGCTTCTGTAGCAGGGAGAGGACGTGGTCGATCTGTGGCAACTACTAGTGTTGATCACGAATATTCGAATGGCAAATTTTTATCGCGAATATAGGTACTTCGAAAATTTGTGAATATTCAGAATATAGTGATATATATTCGTAATTTTGAATATTCAAGATTTTTTTATTAAAAATTTTCGTAATGCAAATTCCTCCCTGCTTCGTTTTTTTCGAATATTCGCTGTATTGCTATATATTCTTGTTTTAGAATATTACGAATAGTTGAAAAAGCAAATATATTCAATATAGTGCTATGACTCATTGGCCCACAAGCAAGAAGCAGGGAGGAATCACGTTTTTGCTCGGCAATTAAAACATTTGCAATACAAATTTGCATTACAAAAATTTGCATATTACGCAATAAATACCTCGTCGATTTTCATAGAATATAATGAATATTCAAATTCGCGAATATTCTACAAAATATTTGTGAAATATCGCAAATTCAAATATTGACCCCTGCCGCTCATCACTACTAGCTAGCTACAAGCACAAGTGAAACCCCTTCCTCAAGTGCAAGTAGGCTGACAGAACCTTCAGTGGTATTTGGTAGGGCCGAATGCGGCTCTACAAATGGTGAGGCCAGAAAAAGTATAGGCGATAGTAGATTGGGTGGCTGACAGTGCCTCCAGTTCCTTTACATTGTCTTCCACCCAGTCTCCTGCTGAAAAAGATCAGAGTTGGCACCTGCAGCTGATGTCCATCAGTCTTTCAACTCACATCCTTGCAAATCAGCCAAACAGTCTGAGCCCCCTCATGCAGCAGTCTCTTCTGCTTTTTGATGACTCTGCTAGCAGGGTTTCCCAGGGCCATCCACATAGCCTTGCCCCAGAAGTGGAAGAAATTGTGTGCACCGATGCCCAACCACTTATGTTTCAAGATGAGTACATGGGAGGACCACCACAGCACGCCTCGGATGATGACGAAACACAGGTACCAACTGCTGTGGCTTTCTGCAGTATGCAGAAGGAGGGCAAGGGTGAAGACTGGGTGAAAGATGTGGAGGACGATGAGGTCCTCAACCCCACATGGAATCAAGGTCATGCGAGTGACCTGTGTAGTTCGGAGGAAGAGGCGGTGGTCTCACAGAGCCACCAGCACAGCAGAAGAGGGAGCAGGGTGCAAAAGCGGAGTGGCCATCCCCTTGACAGTACGCCTGCTACTGCCCAATGCAGCAAGGGACCGAGCACACCAAAGACAGCTCCAAGGAGTTCCCTGGTGTGGCAGTTCTTCAGACAATGAGCTGACGACAAGATACGAGTGGTTTGCATGCTGTGCAATCAGAGCCTGAAGCGAGGCATAAATGTTCTCATCCTGAGCACAACCTGCATGACCAGGCATCTAAGTGCAAAGCATGAGCTGCAGTGGAGTAGACACTACAAAAACCAAGAAAGGCCTCTGGCTCCTCCTGCTTCCTCTTCTGCTGCAGTCTCGGGCTCTTCATCCACCTCTGGAGTGACAGTGGCAACTGCCACCCCACAAACAGAGGATCTGCCAGCAACACCACCACCTGGGTCACCAAGCATCTCCACAATGTCCCACGGAAGCGTTCAGCTCACCATCTCCCAAACACTGGAGTGGAAGAGGAAGAGAACCCCTACCCGCCTGCGATTCCTGGCCCTAAATGCCAGCATTTCAAAATAACTGTCCTTTGAAATACTGTCATTCAGTCTGGTGGAGAGGGAAAGTTTTCAAGGCCTCATGGCGGTTGCTGTCCAACATTACTTCGTGCCATTGCTTTTTTAGGCATGCCATCCCTTCCCTGCACAACCAAGTGGACAAAATCAGGTGTGCACTGCGCAACGCCATCTGTGGCAAGGTCCACATAAGTATGGATACGTGGACCAGTAAGAACGGTCAGGGACGTTATATCTCCATAACAGCACACTGGGTAAATGCAGTGGCGGCTGGGCCTGGGGCGGATAGCAGTTTGGCTCATGTCCTTCCAAGACCAAGAATTGCAGGGCGCTTATCTTTGCCTCCTGTTGCTTCCTCCTCCTACTCCCCTTCCTCACCCTCTACCTGCTTCTCATCCGGTCAGCGTAACACCTTCACCACCAACTTCAGCACAGCCAGGGGTAAACGACAGCAGGAAGTTTTAAAACGTATCTGTTTGGGGGATAAACCCCACACCGTGCAGGAGCTTTGGACTGGCCTTGAACAACAGACCGATGAGTGGTTGGTGCCAGTGAGCCTCAAGCGTGGCCTGGTGGTGTGCAATAATGTGCAAAATCTCATAGTAGCTCTGGCACTAGCCGGTTTGACTCACATCCCATGCTTGGCGAATGTGCTGAATTTGGTGGTGCAGAGGTTTCTTAAAAATTACCCCGATATGTCAGAGCTACTGCATAAAGTGCGGGCCATCTGTGCGCGCTTTTGTCATTCTCACCCTGCTGCTGCTCGCCTTTCAGCTCTGCAGCGTAACTTCGGCCTTCCCGTTCACCACCTCATACGCGACGTGCCTACAAGGTGGAACTCCACCTTGCACATACTGGCCAGACTGTGTGAGCAGCAGCAGGCGATAGTGGAGTTTTAGCTGCAGTACGCACGGGTGAGTCGCTCTGCAAAACAGCGGCCTCCATGCGAGACCTGTGTACTTTGTTGCACTGTTCCGAGTACTCCACCAACATGGCCAGTGCCGATAACGCTGTTCTCAGCGTTACTATCCCACTTCTATGCCTCCTTGAAAAAACGCTGCTGGCGATGATGGAAGAAGATGTGGCACAGAAGGAGGAGGAGGAAGAGGGATCATTTCGTAGGGTTTCCGGCAAGTCATTCACAAGTGGCTCCGAAGGTGGGTTCCTGCACCCACAAACGCCAGGTACACAATTGTCCAGCCAGGGCACAGTTCTGGAGGATGACGAGGTGGAACAAGGGAGGAGATGGAGGAGGAGGAACCATGTTCACAGCAGGGTGGCACCAAAACCAGCTGATGTCCATCTTTGGTGCGTGACTGGGGTCATACAGAGGACACAGACGATATACCTCCCACAGAGGACAGCTTTTCGTTGCCTCTGGGCAGCCTGGCACACATGAGCGATTACATGCTGCCGTGTCTATGCAATGACCACCGAGTTGCCCACATTCTAACTTATGCTGATTACTGGATGGCCACGCTGCTGGATCCCCGTTACAAGGACAATGAACCGTCCTTAATTCCGTCACTGGAGCGTGATCGTTAGATGCGCGAGTACAGGCACATACTGGTAGACACGCTGCTGGTGGCATTCCCACCTGACAACAGGGGCACAGTGGAAGCACAAGGCGAATGCAGAGGACGAGGAAGAGGTTGCCAATGCAGCTGGGACACCACTAGCCCCTCAGAAGGCAGGGGTTAGCATGGCTGAAATGTGGAAAAGCTTTGTCAGCACGCCACAACAACCACCACCACCAGCTGATATGGAACGTCTTAGCAGGAGGCAGCATTTCACCAACATAGTGGAGCAGTATGTGTGCACACTCCTACAGGTACTGAATGACTGGTCTGCCCCCTTCAACTTCTGGGTCTCCAAATTGGGCACATGGACTGAGCTGGTCCTTTACGCCTTGGAGGTGCTGGCCTGCCCTGCAGACAGTGTATTGTCTGAACGAGTGTTATCACAGACAAGCGCAGCCGCCTGTCCACAGCCAATGTGGACAAGCTCACGTTCATTAAAATGATCCAGGCTTGGATCCCACAGGACTTGTCCATACCGTGTGCAGAACTGACATGTATACCGGCCTTAACTAGCCATTGTTATACCACAGCGCAAATGCTCATTGTTTTAGTTTGGATATTTCACACTCTTTTGGAGTATACTCTAATAAAAAATAAAAAATATAAAAATTAAAACCAAAAACCAGTGTTGGCTACCTCGTCCTCCTCCACCGCCGCTTTCACCTACAACGCTCATAAATCTGGTTTATTTTATTTAATTTTATTTGTACGTATTTTATTTTATGTCATTTTACTAATTTGTCTGTTACATTGATATACCACTGCTATACCTAGTAGACAGGTAAAAAAAATCACAAATTTTTCTGTTCCATATTCTGGTGAAATCCACAAATGTTTGGGTGTGATATACCCTGGCTGTACCTAGTAGACAGTTAAAAACATTTCATTTCACTAATGTAAGGGAGTCTGTGGATCTGGTTCCCTTGCAGGCAGATACGTTGGAGCGTCCGCATGGGCGCCGGAGGGGAGTGCCGCGGGGATCTCTTGCCGGCTGATGGCAATACGTTGCGGCCGATCTCCGGTGTCTACTGCGGGTTCCGGTCTGGTTCCATGCTGGCGCGATCCCGTGCCCGTTCTGAGTCGAATGGGCGTCCGCGTGCACGCCTGAGGGGTGATTCGCAAAGTAATGCGCGGCCGAGTGTGCGTGCATCTTATGCGCTACGTCGGCCACTGGCAGGTAAAGCATCTGTGCACAAATTCAAAGTTGATTAGGGATTTGCTGCACAGGTGCTAATGAGTAGGATCATCGCATGACCTATGAGGTTCTGACAAGCAGCACTCTGTGATTGGCCAGCAGGTGTTAAAAGGTGATCTCCCTGGCTGATCAGTGCTCACTGTTGTCTCTACAACTTGGGAGTATGCTGGTTCAGGTTCACTAAGTTTGTTCCTTGCATGAACTCTGTGTGTCTTCATATAGTAAATGCCTTTGGAAACTTCGTCTCTGGTCTACAGTTGCACCGTATGTGGCCTCGGATCGGACCTTGTATACTTCAGTCTCATCCTTAGGTACCTGGTTTCACAGACTTTTCTGAATGAACTTTTGCCTGGTCTGGCTTTTCTCTGACGTTTTCCCACAGAGGTTATTATTTGAACTATGTTATTTCTGTATGATTTCTGGCTTGGACGTTACTGCTGTGTTTTCAATAAATCCACATTTGTTCAAATCTTTGCCTGGTTGCTTGGGGTTCTGCAGCATTACAACTAGTTTGTCTGTTACATATTCTGGTGAAATTCACCAATTTTTGGCTGTGATATACCCCTGCTCTACCTAGTAGACAGGTTAATAAATTTCACAAATTTTTCTGTTACATTCTTGGGTGACATTTTACCATTTTCTGTGAATAAACCCCTGTTTGCATAGGTGACAGGGACTGAAATTTTAAAAATGTATCTGTTCCATTGGTGGGTGACATTAACCCATTTCTGGCAATCAAAAACTCCTGCTCTGCATAGGTGACAGGGAATTAAATTTGTAAAATTTGTCTTTAATTGACCCTTTCATTTGATCCTTCTGCTTTAATAACTTGTCCCACATTTCAGCTCGATCACATTGCGGCCATTGACCTCCCTTGGATGTGGCATCCCTTTCCCAAGCTCCCTCTCCGGCGTGGAACCCTGATTCGCTGATAACCATGATCAACATGGTAGGCTCAGAAAAGAACATCGAAAGTTGAAAGAGAAGATAACCAAATGGATCGTGGACATCACGGGGAGGTACGATCAGGCAGAAGTTATCTAGAGTCAACAAAGTGCCAGCAGGGCCTCTCCTGTCTAACGTTTCCAAATCCAAAATACCCCAGTGACATTCCCTATAATTTTTTAGTAATCATTCCAATCAGTCCTGTATTGCTATTTAATGTCACTACCTTCCCGAGTCGGGAGTGGGTAATTGCCGCACGCCCCCTCCTTTCCTTCAATTCTTCAGTTTAAATAGCTTCTCCCACATTTCCGCTCGATCACAATTAAATTTCATCCATTGATCTCCCTTGGCTGTGGTCTCTCTTTCTCACGCTCCCTCTCCAGCATGGAACCCTGATTCACCGCTAACCGTGATCAACATGGTAGGTGCAGAAAGGAACATCGAAAGTTGATAGAGCAGATATCCAATTGGATCGTGAACATCACGGGAACGTGCAACATGGTGGGACAGTATTGTGCACACTCCTACACAAACTGACTGATGGGTCTGCCCCCTGCAACTTCTGGGTCTCCAAATTTGGCACATGGCCTGACCTTGCCCTTTACACCTTGAAGGTGCTGGCCTGCCCTGCAGCCAGTGTATTGTCTGAACGTGTGTTTAGCACGACTGCAGGGGTCATCACAGGTTATATTTCCAAATGTTTTGGGGTGTACCCTTATTTACAAAAATAAAATAAATTTATAACCAAAAAGCAGTGTAGACTACATCCTTATCCACCTACACTGCCACATCCACTGCCTCCTCAAACTCCTACTCCATATGGACCTCGTCCTCCTAGATCAAGAATATTATTTTTTATTTTTACATATTTTATTTCAAGTCATTTCCCTATCCACATTTGTTTGCAGAGCACTGCCATGCTCTTAGCTACATTTTGCTGGCTTTTGCAGCCCTCTAGCCCTTTTACATGACATTTTTAGAGCCATTTTAGTGCTCAAAAGTTTGGGTCACCATTGACTCCCGAACTCAAACTTTTTTGTGAAGTTCAGTCGACCCTGAACATCCAGGTGTCCGCTCAACTCTAGTCAAAGCAGATGCCCTCTCCCGTTGTTTCCCAGAGGTCATTTTGGTACGTGACTCTGAGCTTGAGCCCATTATTCCTGCGAAGTGCTTCGTAGCCGCTTTGAACACCCCAGATATAATGGAGGATTTGTCTTCTCTTCTTCTGCCTTTGCAGGCAGAGAGCCCTCCTAGCAAACCTGAAGGTCGGCTGTTTGTGCCTGTATGACCCTGAGCCTGAAGTTTACAACAGTTATATGATTCTAAGTCGGCCGGGCATCTGGGGATAAAAAAGACCATGACCATTTTAAACGTTATGTCTGGTGGCCTAAGGTGTTTTTTTTAAATATTAAAGTCTACATTCAGGTATGTAGTATTTGTGCTCGATGTAAACCGGCTCGGTCAGCTCCCTCTTGTAATTTTCTAACAGATCTGCCTAGGTCTTGCGGTTGTACGGTAATTTGGGTAGTGGTGGACTGTTTTAGTAAGATGGCCCACTTTATACCACTCCCCAGATTGCCATCGGCTGGAGAGCTGGCAGATCTGTTTGTCAAACATGTCTTCTGATTACATGGGGCACTGGAGGATATTGTTTCAGATAGAGGAGTCCAGTTTATCTCCCGGTTTTGGCGTTCTTTCTGCTCTCGGTTGGGGATTAGGCTGTCATTTTCATCTGGTTTTCACCCAGAGACCAACAGGCAGACAGAGAATGAACCAGACTCTGGAACAATATCTCCGGTGTTTCATTTCAGACTGCCAGGAGAAATGGACAGCTCACCTCCCCTTTGCAGAGGTGGCTTATAACAACCCGAACATGCCTCTACCAAGACGTTTCCGTTCAGGTGCGTGGGTGGAAGAAATCCAAGACTCTCCTCTCTGGTAGGGGCCTCCACTGACTCACCAGTGGCGGACCAATGGTACCAGGATAGGCAACCCATTTGGTTGTTGGCGCAGCGGAATCTTCGTAGTGCGGTGGCGCAACAGAAAAGATTTGCTGATCGTCATCGTACTGCGGAGCAAGAGTTTAACATAAGAGATCCAGTGTGGGTCTCCACCCGGAACATTACCTTGCGCCAACCATCTGCCAAACTGGGGCTTAGATTCATTGGTCCATATCCGGAGACACAGAAGATGAATTTTACAAGGTTGCTCTTTCTCCATCGATTCGAGGAGTGAACAACTTTCATGTTTCACTGCTCAAATCGTCAGCCGAGTCAGCTCCCTTCATTCAAACTCCATCTCCGGTGGAGGTTCAAGGGGATCCTGAATTCGAGGTTAAGATTTTGGACTCCTGTTTTGTCCAGAGGTCCCTCCACTATTTAGTGGACTGGAAAGGATTTGGTCCAGATGAGAGATGTTGGGTACCTGCCCGCAAGGTTCATGTGGATAAGTGTTAAGGCCGATTAATTGGCCTGTATTTGTGGGAGGGGCACGGTTGCCTATATCATGGCACCTCTGCCCCTCCTTCAATGAACGACGTGTCAAACTCTGGCCTCGTTCGGTGCGTGAGGATTGCCTCTGGTCAAGCTCCCAGAAGTTCGTTTCTCAGAGGTTCGTTTTGTGCGCAAGCTACTGGATCAGGTAAGTGACTGCCACGCTTTGCAGTCTCGATCTCACAAGTCCGGCCGGCAGTGCCGGCTCCCTAGGTAAAGGGGGAGCCGCACTGCACCGGAGCGTCTGCCAGGCAGCTTCAGCTCCCACGTGGCATGAATCGTAGGGTGCAGGGGTCAGCGTGATCCCGATTCGAATTTCTCCCCCCCTTCAATGTCTGGCACAGGCCGCTGTGCCACTAGTTAGGCAGGGTCCTTGGCAGCAGCATGGTTCCCCCCCCCCTTTATGCCCGCACTGGCCCCATGTCATCTTGCAGCACACTTACCTGTGCGTTCCTGCTTGTGGTCTCCTCTGCTGTCTGCACGAGCTACAGGTGGCTGGTAACTGTGTGGGCTCCCCCTGGTGGCCGCTGGAGCCAATACAGTCCATGAGCAGCGTTGGATGGTGCAGGCTCCCTCTTGTAGTGACTGCCGGCAGTGCAGTCCATGGCTCTGTGCTCTGTGTTTGCTCCATCTAGTGGCCACCAGAGCTATGACCACCTTGGGGAGATTTAGTTAGGGTTGTTAAAAAAAAAAAAAAAGAGAAAGAGAATACATGCTTTTTGATTGATAGAGTTGTGTTTTAGGGAAGGGGCGTCACACTTGTTCAGTGCTAGTTAGAGGATCTCCGTATTGTTGGGCGCACGCCTCTACGCCTGGCGGTATGTCGTATGCAGGGATCTTACATGTGATTTATTCCAGGATCTGTGTCGTCCTTCTTCAAATATATTCTGCACGTTGTTCAACCATCAGGGTACAGTATGGCAGTGGCTGTGTCGTGTTACTATTCCTCTTCTCTCCTTCTGGTGGTGGGTCAGTTGTGCCACCGTCAGACTCATCAATCACTGGGGTGTTCTAGGTTCAGCTATCGCTTCTCCTTGGCTCAGGTCCTCTCGTCCCTTTTCACTCGTATTCTTCACAGTTGCATGGGTCTCGACCTACTCACAGCTTACGTCACATGATCCCGGTGTCGGTTGACAGTCAGGGTTTGATTTGTGCATACTGTATCCACAGGATATGTCACGTGCTTCAGACATAGTGGAGACTTCGGTCGACGAGAACCCCGCCAGGATGTCAGAAGGGGGCAGTGTGTCGTCTCTTCGCAGTTGGACCGTCCCTAGGCTGATGACGGAGTTGTCCAGAAGGGGTATTTCATATCCCGCTTCTGCTAGGAAGGCCGAGTTATACCGGTTACTGGTCGTTAACTCAGGCCCTCAGCAGCAGGAAGAGGTCCCCATGGTCACAGTTCAGAATTCTCTGACACAAATCCATCTGATGTTGAATGAGAGAAGGGAAGAACTTGATTTGTATTTATTTAGGATAACGGAGTTGGGATACATGTATGGTGGTAGTTCCTTCTACGACTACCATTGTTCTTTCTCGGCCAAGGCAGCTGCCACTTTAAGTCAGTTCCAGTTTCTCACAAATTGGGCTAACATTGATACGGAGATTTTTGTAGGCATTTCACCGGGCTTAGGGCACCTTCGTGCTCCCTGTGCCATTCAGTTGACCATTCTACTGTGTGGTGTCATAAGGCTGTTTTAAGTGAGGGGTCCAGTTCTACAGGTCCTGTTCCGGCCCGTCCGATTCACACAGATCCTCTGGTTTAGTTGACAAGCTGGGTAGACCCATCAAACTACTCGGCAGGTCACAGATTTGTAATAATTTCAACTACGCATCCTGTAACTTCAGTCAGTGTCGCTTGCTACACATATGTACTAAACTGCTTCAGAGCCCACCCTAAAGTAGTCTGTTCATTAAAATCAGATAATAATTACATGTGTGTTGTTAATATAGTTCGGTTGCAGCAGTTCTTACGCAGGTATTCTGACCCAGGCTTCGTGGAGTTCCTTAGTACAGGGTTTAGGTTCGGTTTCCACACCGGGGTGGTGGCCCTTCCAGAGTCTACACACGAGAGCAGGAACTTACAGTCCGCTGACCATCACCCTTTGTTCCCACAATATCCGACAACTCTCCCGTAATTTTGTCCGACGCCACTGCCAAAACAGGTTTCGCGGCTATTTTTGGCAACCATTGGTTAGCAGACAGATGGCGAATCGAAGTTAGTTCCATTCCTGGGTTTTCCGTACATCAGCAGTTTTTGAACTCTACCCCTTAGTGGCAGTGTCCTATACCTAGGGTCAAAGTTGGTCAGGTCAGACTGTGTCCTTCGTGTCCGATAATACAGCCGTCATCGAGATTCTCAATAGTGGTTCTTCTAAGTCTCCATGTGTCATGTTATTTCTTCGGCGCCTGGTCCTTCTGTCATTACAACACCAATTTTGTTACGTAGCTTCACATGTAGCCGGTAACCACAACGTAGCAGCCGACGCGTTATCTCGTTTTAATTTTACCCCTTTTTCACAGATCTGTCCAGAAGCAGACGCCATCCGGAGCCCAGTCCCTCCATACGCTGCTCTAATCCTTCCATAGACGCTCATCTCGCCACCGCTCGGTCACTGTTACTCAAGTCCCTCTCAACCAATACAGCCAGAGCCTACCAGACAGGTTGGAGAGCCTTCCAGAGATTTCAGGACTCTTGTCTGCAAGGTGACACCGAGTTCGTTCCGTACATCCTGGTGTTCATAGGTTACTGTCACACCAATCTGAAACTATCCCACACCATGGTCAAGTCCTACCTCGCAGGGGTGCAACATTTTAGAGCCATGAGTTTCCCTCAGTCAGGTTCATTATTTTCAATTCATGCCAGTGAAGCTACTCTGAGGGGTCTCGAGAAAAGCGACTGCGAGTCACGCACTCGCCGGCTACCCGTCACTGGCCAGCTTTTCCACGACCTTTCCGACTTGTTAGACAAAACCATTCGGTGCCCTGCTTAGTTTGGTAATAAAAGCTGCCATGTACCCGGCCTTTTACGGGTTTTGAGACCGGCCGAGTTTACTTCCCCGGCTAACAGTAGCAGATACGTCACTCTCAGTCAGCTCTCGGCTTCTAGAGATGCTTTCATACTCTCGCTACTCACCACCAAGACCTCTCAGGTAGGCCCTCTGACCCAGGTGTTTTACTTCCCGACCTCTCATCATTGGTGTCCCGTGCTGCAACAGCTTCTGTCCTCTCTGCCAAACAAGCCGCCCGACAGTCCTTGCTACCATTCAACAATACTCACCTTACCGGTCCTCAATTCATAACTCATATTCGTGTTTACTGACTAATCTTGCAGTGGACCCGTCCTCAATATCCGGGCATTCGTTTTGCATAGGGGCGGCCTCCGCCGCTTCAAGGAATCGGGTTCCAGCACATGTAATTAAAAGACTAGGTCATTGGCGTTCATCCTGTTTCAGCCGCTACATTCCTGAATCTTGCTTGTCAGAATTTGGTGTTATGAATAAATGTTTGTAGCTTTGCGATATGATAGGAATTGTTGTTCTTTTTGGCCTCCTTCAGCTATCCCTTCGACGTCGCGGTTTCGGCATAACTCTAACCGCTTTAGCTAGCCAGCAGGTAGGAGTCCTTCTTTCGTGAGTGCCCCGACCACAAATGAATTAGTGGCAGTTTTCCACGCTAAGAATAGTGGGAAAGCTTGTTTGGAGTCTTCTGAGCCGCCTCCTCGAGGGGGAGTAATGTAAGACACTTCTGTTTCGTGGTCCACTGGGGCCCCCAGGAATTCTCGTAGGGCTCTGCCTGTGGGGGACCCCATTGGAGTAGCTGTTCCAGCGTTCATGCCGATGCAATTGCTGGGCCACTTGAGCGTCCACATGCACGCTTGAGAGGAGGTTCGCAAAGGGTTACGCGGCCGAACGTATGTGCATCTCATTCGCTACGCCGGCCGCTGACGGGGAATATACCTGTACATAAACTCTAGAAGATTAGAGGGCAGGTATGTGTAAAGTGATCAAAGACCAGCTAAGGCCGCAGAAGTATCAGGGAATAGGATAATCATATGGCCTATGAGGAATAGACACATGGCACTCTGTGATTGGATAGCAGGTGTTTAAGAGGTGATCTTCCTGGCTGGTCAGTGAACACTGTTTTGACAACCTGGGTGTATGTTGCTGTTCACATTCTTCCAGACTACCTGTGCATGACCCCTGACTTCTTCAATCTATCTCTAGAGACTGCCTGTGGGAAACTTCTATACGGATCAGTTTGTCTCATGTTGGACCTCGGATCGGACCCTTGAAATGTCTCGTCCCTAGGTACTATTTTACACGGACTATTTCTGCGCATACTATATGAACTTTGGCCTGGTCTGGCTGTCCCTTGTGAGTTTTCCTGCACAAGTTATTATTTGGATTGATTGCCTGCATATGATTTCTGGTCTGGAATGTACTGCCGTCATTTAATAAATCCACCATTGTTTAAACTCTGTCTTGTTGTTTGGGGTTCTGCACCATTACAGTCAGTATGACAAGCACATGACAGGTGTCGCTCTTAGAATCACTGCATACTTCACTTATTTGGGCAGTCACAGGGCCAAAACTGAGCAAATAACTCAAGTATCAACTCAGCCTTACAGGTAGAAGTTAGCGTCAAGAAGAAGCACGCTCCTTTTACACCCTCATCAGCTGATTCCACATAGATGTCTACAGAACCTGTTCTATTAAACACTTATAAAAGTAGAGTCCCCTCTGTCAGAGTGTAGAGGGTGTCAGCAGTAAGTTTGTGTTGACGTCACTGATAATTTTGCCCTTCCTCTGATCCATCACAACAATAACCCCTCAACGCATCCTGTCTGTTGAGTATTTGCCTTCACTCGGTCAGCATTTGGTCAGTAATCCATCAGTATTGCTAATGCAAAAAAAAAAAAAAACAGGAGTGGATCTAAAACAGATGACACGTGAACTGAATATTTGCATGTCTTCTGTGTTTTCTACCCACTCCTGCTTTTGGCTACCAAATCATAAGCCAATTCTGATGGGAAAATATAGGCCTTAAAGCTGCTACACAGTCAGGATCCGTTGTGCATCTCATTTTCCTTCCCTATGACAGATCAGAAGTAGTGTCAAATAAATGATGATGTCAGCCAGGCCAAAAGCCAAAATAGTGGACCAGTCATGAATTAGGGAGGGTGGGAACAGCATGAGAAGTCCACAGAGTGGACCTATGATATAGCAATGAGGAGGAAGCAGCATGAGGAGACCACAGAATGGCCCAATGACAGGGTCTGTAGGTAGAAGTAGTATGAGAAGGCCACCGAGTGGCACAATGACAAAGTCTGTAGGTGGCGGCAGCAGCAGAATTATGAGAAGGCCACCGAGTGGCACAATGACACAGTCTGGAGGTGGAAGCAGCATGAGTAGGCCACAGAGTGCACAATGACCGAGTCTGGAGGTGGCAGCAGCATGAGTAGGCCACAGAGTGGCACAATGAAAGAGTCTGGAGGTGTTGGCAGTCGCAGCATCAGGAGGAGGCCACAGAGTGGCAAAATGACAGAGTCTGGAGGTGGCAGCAGCATGTGGAAGCCACAGAATGGCACAATGACAGAGTGTCGATCGACCAAGATAATTCTGGGGGAACCTGCCTGGCATGAACAGGCCTCTAGTAGCTGCAGACAATCAGAAGTCAAAGCGTCAAGATAGCCCGGAAGAGTCGTGAAGTTTATCAAGATACATCACTAAAGATTTTACCGCATATAACTGACCACTGAATTAATTTTGTTTTTCGACCGACATACTTCATTGAAGATTTTACCGCATATACCTGCAGCGCTGAACGCTGAATACAATTTATTTTTCCACCGAAATAAGTCACAAAAGATTTAACCACATATAACGGAGTACGGAGAAAGAGGCGGTATTCAGATTCTCCCCCGCACTATACAGACATCTCAGAAATGAACCGCTGCTCCCGAAAGCAGCTCCTGGGAAGGTCATGGAATGTCCCGGTCATCCGGCATATATATCACTCTGCTGAAGGATTATTTTGAAAGTGTGTATAAGCACACGGGGCTACCACGCTGCAGATTTATCATGGAGACATCATAGAAATTTTACCGCATATAACTACAGAGCTGAACGCTGAATAAAATTAGTTTTTCGACCGCAATACATCAATAAAAATTTTACCACATATAATTGCAGCGCTGAACGCTGAATAAATTTAGTTTTTTGACCGAAATACGTCACATATATTTTTTATTTTTTGTACTGAAATAGGCCACTAAACGCTTTCAACACAAATAACTGCTGAAGTGAACTGAGAATATATTTTTTCTTTTTGTACTGAAATACAAAATAACACATATAACCGCCGCACTGACTGACTGCTACCGCCGCTACTTCCGTGAACCCCTGCACCACTACTTCCCGGGCAGGTAGACTGCTGCGGAGCAGGTGGTTTACCCCTGGCACGTTTGGCTTCCGACCTCCCACTGCTTCCACCCTGCTGACTCCTAGCCATGCTTTCAACACATATAACCACTGATGTGAACTGAGAATATATTATTCTTTTTGTACTGCAATAGGCCAGTAAACTTTTTCAGCAGAAATAAACGCACCAGTGAAGTGCATATATATTTTTCTTTCTGTACTGAAATAGGCTATTAAACCCTTTTGCCACAGATAACTGCACCAGCGAAGTGCATATTTTTTTTTTCTTTCTATAATGAAATAGGCCACTGGATGCTTTTGCCAGAAATAAATGCACCAGTGAAATGCCAACCCCCCATTTCAAAATACTAGGTTCAGCTGAAATACTTTAAGGTGTATGAGGCCCATCAGTGTTTCAACTCATCTTTTGATATATAGAGTAGTCTTAACTATTTTTCTTTCTGTACGCTTTCAACACATATAACTGCCGATGTGAACTGAGAATATATTTTTCTTGTTTGAAAAGATATAAGCCACTAAAGGCTTTTTAACATAGCACTTGCACCACAAGAACAAATTGCTGGAATGAAAGAGCTGTATAATGGCTATTTGAATCCCCAAATTATCTTTCCCTGTACTTGTAAATCGCTTTTCTAGCACTGTCCCTAGCGCCTTCTGACGCCTGCTGTAAAATGACTTGTAAACCGATTTTTATGCACTGTTTCTAGAGCCTTCTGACGTCTCTCCCTGCACTAAGATGCTTTGAAATGATTCCTCCTTATCCTTTCCCTGTACTTAGAAATCATTTTTTTTCATTTTTTTTTTCACTGAGTTTTTTCCAATTGCTGTCCCTAGCGCCTTCTCACGTCTGTCCCTGCACTCGGAACGCTTAAAAATGTCTGACTCTAAGATGGCAGCCGTATTTATAGGTTTGTGACATCATAGGGCTGTCTGGCTGCATGCATGGCATTATGGGTTAGCCCGCTTTCCCAGAGTTCCTTTCCCCATGTCCTCACACATGTAGCCACCATTGTAGTCTCCATTTTAGGAAAAATTGCGATTTGTCACCACGAATCGTGAGGAAATTCACATTCATTGCAAATCAAATTTTTCCTGAAATTCAGATCGCATTCCACTTCATCTGATTTGATTCACTCATCTCTAGTTTCCACATACCACAATACAGCCTCCTGCACACAGTTCCGCCATGTACAGTATATAAAGCCCAAACATCAAATGTTGATATTGAAGCTTACAGTTATATAAATGATGCCACTTAGTCTACTACTCTTCTTTCCTCGAGAAACGGTCTGTTACATACAGTATTTTTCCTTTGCCTGTGCCAGTCACTGATTCACTGACATTTAGTGCTCCCTCGTTATTAAAAAGCTTAAAGTTCTTTAGCAGCTGGAATTGGTATTATATCTGTGCCCCAGCTGCTGCAGAACAACATTATACAAATACTCAAGACTCGAGATTCAGCAATTTTTTTATATAATTTGTGGACGAATCGATTCTACGCAAATCATAAGTGCTTCAATTGGCCTGAAAATTCGACACTCTGAGGTCCCCCAGGGCTCTTTTTATTTTTGCTCTTTTCCCCTCCCCCTCTTAAGCTCTTTAACACAAAGACACAATAGCAGATTGTTTTAAGAGTGACACTGATATATAGATATGGGTAATTGCATGGTTGAAGATGGTAACAACAGCTTGTTTAAAAGCACACTGCACGATCACATTGATTATGCTTTTTTATATTACAAATAGAGATAAGCAAATTTGTTCATATTCGTGTCCAGTTTGCAGAATTTTTTAAAGAATTGCTTTCAAATATGAATTGTACTACCCGAATCAAATATGCTCCAATTGCCCTGAAAGTTGGTACATAACACTCTCTGCTCTTCTATTTTAGAGAGACCTAGTATTCTATTCTGGGTTTCTGGACAATCACTATGCGTTGTTTGGGAGGCCAGGCAACGCTCCTCATTGTTTCTGCAAAACATTTTTCAAAGAAACTAGAGGAGCATTGATTGGCTTACAGTACTCCTCATACATACTTGGTTCCATATATAAGGATAAATAGTACTCCAACCCAGGCAGCCAAGCACATTTTCTTTACTCAGCTCTGTTAAAGAGTAGTTAGTTACCCAGAAAGAACTAGGTTTCTTGCATGAGACACTCTGTTTACTTTCTATTATGACAATGCACTAATTGAACTGTTTAAGGGCTACCACCGGAGAAAAATCTTATTATGAAAAAAGCACTGATTAAACAGTTTGAGACCACCACTAGGGGAAAATCTTATAAAAAAACAGTGATTGAACAGTTTAAGGCTACCGCCCAAAACTTAATCGATCAAAAAATGGAAGAAAATGTATCTGAAGTCCAAAAGATATTGTAAATATACCAAATTTTTCACCCTATAAAATGTGCATCTTATGGGGTGAATACTAATGAGCACTTCTATATAAAAATTAGCACATCTTACAAGTCTGCGTCAGATAGGCTTGGAAAAGCTAAGTTGAATATCTTTCCCAGAAACCCTAAGGATCATTGTCTTGCCTACAATACTCCACACACACATACTGCGCATACTAGGCTCTCTTGTTCCCTCTCTGATTCACCTAAAATAAACTGCAAACAATTTGAGTTCATTACAATCTAAAAACTGGGAGATACTTGCACAGAGCTAGCAACAGCTGAGCTTGGCTTAAGTTTGACACATTTAGAGCCAGTGCTCACAGGATCGGTGGTATCACCAGACCATAATAGAAGCATATCTGGCCCTGGCAGTTCTTTGGGAGACTCTAGCCATCTGCTGCCTCTGCTCTTTAAGGCTGCCACTCCTGCCACCATCCTCCTCCTCAGAACCCTGATTTGGCTCCCAGGTCCTGTCCAGCATACAATCAACATCATAGTCCTCACCCTTCCCATCAACTTTATCAGACTGTGTCATTGTCAGCTATATGGCACCCCTCCAAATTCTCTGCTCTGTATTTGTCCTAAGTGCCACTGTAACCAAGCCTACTACTGCCTCTACCATTACCACTACTATCATGGCTACTAGTCCCACTACTACAACCACGACCGCCGATACATCTATTCATGTGGTCCTCCATCTACCCTGAACCTCCTCATAGAAGCCCAAAAGCTGACTGTTCTCACACAACTCATCAACAGAGATAGTGACCACATTCTGACTCTCAGATGATGATGTATGTGTCTTTTGTTTTTCATCTTTTATGTTCTTCATTATGAAGCATTTGTAAATTAACAAGTTTGGTACACAGATTATTAAACAGTAGCAAAATAGTTTTTTTCTGTAACTTACTAATGCTCAATTAAATGTGCCTCCTCTTCTACAAACACACTACACAATGGTATTGGCAATTTACCATGGTAATAATATGGCTGCAGTTTTTTGCCAGAGCAGCACCAAGAAAAAGCATGTCTTTTCTTTGTGTGGTATTATCGCACATGGCAGCCTCCCATTAAAAACAGGAGGCAGCTTCTGCATGGCCTAACAGATGTTTTCATCTGCAGTACAATTTTCACAGTAAAAAGATACGGATCATGGAATTCCTCGATTTCTCATAGTGATATAATTACAACATGGGGTATATTACCCCATATATGCTGTATAAAATTCATAAATAATTAGAATTTATCTTCCTGCTATCTTTTACTTCTATGTCTAATGTGACTTTTCTACAGTTTATGTTTGTTTTCTGCTTATCGTTAGAAATATTCTGGAGTTTTGATGTTCTAGTTATATTGCACATTATAATATACTAATTTGCACTAGGATGTGTGAATTAGTGTTGATTACTTCTAAATAATAGGACAGTGCCATTATTTATATATATATATTTATATATATATATATATATATAGTACAACATTGATTGATAGTTATATTTTGTCTTTATCACTCTATTACTTTCTTCTGACGTAAGACCATCATTTATTAAAACCATAAATTCCTTAGGTTGCACACTTTAATAATTAGCTTTCTCGTTGAATCCCATCGAAGGACTCTTAAAGGGCTTGTAAACAACAAAGTGATAAAATGCAATATTAAGAGACAATGAAGTGTCAGCAGTCCAGCAAGATTAAAACATTTTCTTCTTGTGCACTATAAATGTCTTTAGTTGATGGATGCTTGAAAGATGTTTCTCTTGTGACTTTACTGCAACTTACTTTCTAGTACAAGCGTGTTTGCCAACTACTTACAATAGCTTGGCTTCTACAACCATGGGGGGGGGGGGGCTATTACTATGCTGAAATATGCCTAAAATAGGTGTATTTCAGGTGCATATGGTCGCCCAACGGTTAGTTGGGCTGCTATCTGTAACTTCTCCCTGTTTACACCAGGTCTAAAATTGTGGGTGTGGTGTGGGCTGGGAAGGGGATGGGCCATCTCTGTTTTAGGCTTATAAAACGGTCTAAATGTAAGACAGCTCGGAAGCTCAAACCCTTGACTCCCACCCTCCTAGGATCTTTTAAACCACAGGCCCAAAGCCACCCAGCAACTTATCAACCCCAGTCCCCTAACCATCCAGGATCTTGTGAAGACCAGGCCCACAGCCACCCTTATTAAACCCAGGCTTCCACTAAGAATGAGAATTTGAGGACAGCTATTTTCTTATGTAAATGTTCAGCTCAGGGAGAAATTAACTGTACACATACACATTAGATCGTCAGCTGCCAACCCCCATTTCAAAATACTAGGTTCAGCTGAAATACTTTAAGGTGTATGAGGCCCATCAGTGTTTCAACTCATCTTATGATATATAGAGTAGTCTTAAATATTGGGGTGCCAGAAACACATGCAAGCGTATTTATTGAATTACGAACAAAAGTCATTGGTTAGAATAACATCACAATTGCAAAAAGAGATTCAGGAGATTCAGATATTAACTAAACCAGAATTAGCAGATTATGAACTAAGACTGCAAAAAAACGTAGAGAGCCTTCAGGGGGAAATCAAAGAATGTAAACGCAGGAAATATAATAGAGACAAAAAAGATTTTGATACTGGCAATATATACCCTAGAAAACAGGGGGGCGGTTCCCATATAAAACAAGGAAAAATTGGAGGGAGTATACAGACATATCAGAATCAGAAGTGTCTGAAGTGGAAAGCAATTCCACACAATCCAAAGTAGGTACAAAAAGGAGAGCAAGAAATAGGTTACATTATTCACAGAGGAAAAATCCTCCAAAAAGCCCCCCCACAAAATACAATTCCATTGTGAATTCAATATGTACAAGGAATCAGGAACCATCATCAAATTTGCCAGCACAATTTTCACAATTTTTACAATCATCCTCCTCGGCTATACCAATAGCAATAAATACCATCCCACCACCACCCCTAAACATGACATCGGAAAGTTTTTTAGGAATGGGAGTACAGTTGAGAGACAGGGACAAATGGGGTTACAACCCAAAAATTTGAACCCAAGAATAGTACAGTCAAAAGATCTGAGCCAAAAAATATATCAACTTCATGATGGGAACACTGGGGGAGCAATGCAGATTATTAATAAAACTGAGATGGAATTGAAACCTGAACATATAAGCCTGATACATAAAGGCTTATCATTTACACTAGTGCCACAGTTTAATTGTTTCTTATGGGTTAAGGATATAAATCTGAAATTAGCTTTACATAAAGAATTCAATTCTAGAGAACAAGAAACAGAAACAACACAAAAATGGGAGAGAGAAGCGATTGAAACACTTGAAGTTCTGATGAGGGAAAGTGAAGGCGAAATAATAGCCCCCAGTCAAATAACATTTGACCACAGAAGAACAAGTAGCCATGAGAGACCTAGTCGACAATGAAAATCTCATCATAAAGCCCTCGGATAAAGGGGGGAACATTATGCTATTAGAAAGACAATACTATGAGCAGATGGTAATGAGACTTCTAAAAGAGAACAGCAGGTATAAGGAACTGAGTGGTGATCCAACTGAAAAATATGTTTTAGAACTAAAAAAGTTGCTAAAAACTGCCAAAGATAAGAATCTGATCACAAAGGAAGAATTTAACAGATTGTTCAGACCACGCTCTACCATAGCCACTTTCTTTGCCATCCCCAAAATTCATAAACAAAGGGAACCAATTCCAGGAAGACCCATTGTTTCAGGCAACCAGAGTCTATGTGAAGGAATTAGTGAATATGTAGAACAGATTATCTCCCCATTTGTAAGGTACCATCCTATCTCAAGGACACCAAGGATACTGTCGTCAGGTTGCAAGAGATCCAAGTAAACCCACATACGTTCATAGCTAGCCTGGATGTTGAGGCTCTGTATACCAGCATAATTTGGGAATACAGGCAGTGGAATATTATTTGAGCACTAAAGGGATTCAATATCACGAGCACAATTGTTTTGTCACTATACTTTTGAAGTTTTTGTTGGACCACAATTATTTTATATTTAATGGCAAATATTATTTACAGACAACCGGCACCGCTATGGATACGATTTGTGCACCAAGTTTTGCTAATCTTTTTTTAGGGTGGTGGGAAGACCGTATAGTTTTCACAGACACTCATGGCAAATATACACATCACATTTTATTTTGGGGTCGATATATCGATGATATATTGTTATTTTGGGATGACACTGAAGCACTCTTTCATGAATTTTTGTCAACTGAATGACAATCAAATTGGAATGAAATTTACAGCAGAAATACACAAGAGCACTCTTAATTTTCTGGATCTTAGGATAGTACTGCAACCTGATGGCAGTATCCAAACTGAAATATATCGTAAACCAACTTCTACCAAAAGTTTTCAAAGTTTTCATCCTGTACCCCTCATAGAGGGAATCCCAGTGGGGCAGTATTTAAGAGCCAGACACAATTGCTCTACAGAGGAGGCATTTGAAAGAGAATGCAGTACACTCTACTCACGCTTTTATAGCAGAGGGTATTCAAAGAAATGCTTACACAGAGCATACAATAAAGCAAAGAAGATGGGAAGGACGGAACTATTGGCAGGTAAACCCCCAAAAAAGGGAGAAAAAAATCCCTGTATAGGTACTTATGACACTGAACACAGCGTCATAAGACAAATTTTGAGACGACACTGACATATCTTACAAGCTGACACGGATATGCAGGAAGTGATACCACGATATCCAACAATAACGTACAGAAGGGGAAGAAATATAAGAGAAATGCTAGTTCACAGTCACTATCAACCCCATAAGAAAACAAACAAAATGACCTGGGTGAATCATAAGGGATCATACCCATGTAGGGATTGCACCTTTTGTGGTCGTATGACGATCACAAAAACTTTTGAGAATCCGGTAGATGGGAGAAAATATGAAATAAGAGATTACATTAATTGTAAAACAAAAGGAGTGGTGTATATTATTAAATGCGATTGTCCTAGACTGTACGTTGGGAAAACCACCCAAGAGCTAAGGAGAAGAATCAATACGAGAGAAGATACCAGCCTAGCCAGACACATGAGAGAAAAACATAAAGGGAAAAGCATGGATTTCAAATTTTGGGTAGTAATGAAGATAAGATCAGGCCCACGAAAAGGGGATATAGACAGAAGGCTTCAGCAGGAGGAGACAAAATGGATTTACCTGCTAAATAGCCTATGCCCGAAAGGCCTTAATGAAGGGTTCACATACTCGTCACATACTCGTCCTTCCTGTATTTTGGACCCCCTCCTAGGAGAAAAAGAAGAAAACACTAGTTAGCACAAAGAGATAAAACATTAAAACCAAAATATAGACTTTAAACTGAGAAAGTGCTCGGCAAAGTATCGAGACAAAAATATGAAAGGGCAATGAAATTACCAATGGGGATATACTTACCCAGATTTGGACAACTAGGTCCTGTGATAAGTAAACAGTCAGGATGATGTTGCTAGGGACCAATTGCAAAAAGTACAAGGTGTGGGATATACCTGAAAAGTAATAAAATTAAATGGTGGGCAGCGGCCTAGAATTGTGGGCATACATGTTGGCATTATGCCAGTAATCTTTATGTACATAGTAGCAGCCCACCATTAAAGTCAGAAAAAGGTATGGAGGACCACATCAAATACTGACAGTTCGTGATAGGTGCCGAGGATAAGTATAAAGATAATTGTGTCCAGTGACAGGTACCTCTATTCACAAATGTTCGCACAGAGATATAAGTTCTGATACATGCATAGAAACCCAGCCCTGACCTAGAGATCCATCAAGAGTCTAGAAAGTGACTATGTCTGCAGACATGTGCCATAATGCCGACGACTCACAATAGACAACTAAGTACTTACACATGCGCAAATATAGGCCTCTATCGGGAAATAGACTATGTCCGGTGACATGCGCTGTGGTGCTGACGATCTACGCAGTGAACTAAGTGTCTAGACATGTGCAAAGGTAGGATCCGATCATGAAAGGGCCGATTAGTAAGTCCTCGGACATGTGCAGTAGGATGGATCAGGTGAGATAAACTCTAAGTTCACAAACATGCACAGCGCAGCCTGATGACAGGATGTGGGGACTGCCAACCAGATGGTGAGGTCTGAATGGGTGGCGATATGCAACGTATCATGTTCCGAAGTGAGGGCGAGATCAGCCCTAATGGACAGCCCACAAATTATGACATCATAGACAGAGGTCTTATAACCAAGCCGAGCAAGGACACGCTCACACTCTGCCCTAACCCCTGAAGACGCCGGTCACGGCGAAACATGTCGGGGGGCAGTGTGGACCTCGTGTTTTAACACAGTATAGTCTCTAGCAATAATCTATAGGAGAGATTCAATACATTGCACCTAGAACTATGCTGGCAGCGCACAGCCGGCAAGGTAACAATGTTGATTTCTAGATAGGTGACTACTAACATGAAATACAGTAATTATATACAAATTGCTAAGACTACTGGAAATGTTTAAATATATGTATCCTTTAGTTAGGTATTAGAATACTATAGAATACAAGCTAAGTTTTAGGATTTAGGAGGTGTAGGATTAAAAGGTGTAATTTAATCCAAGGAACATTAGTGAAATTAGAAACGCCTGAATGTCCCAAATAATGTTATATATGGTCCCCAGGGTGCACTTTGTATACTTATATCACAGAGAGAGACACAATCTAAGACAAATGAAACAAATGATCGGCAAAAGTTCATATAGGGGTCTTGAACTGATCACTGATGAAGGGGCAACGTCTAGCCCCGAAACGCGTTTGGTCCAAGACCCCTATATGAACTTTTGCCGATCATTTGCTGTAAAAACCCTAGGTTGACTGTGGTAAAGACCGGAATATCCTGCAAACAACGGGGACCTGGCACGCTGAGTAATTAAGATCATAGCACGAGGTCATCACAGACCGCAACTGCAGACCAAATCCAGCGCGAGAGCAGGCTACTAAGTTCTCGGAAGACACCGGCTCTTCAGCACAACGGAGCGGTGCCCAGAGAAGCTTAGACCGGCGACAGCAGCAACCTTTGAGTGAATCTCTACAATTAGAGTGGACCGGAGCTTCACCAGTCTACAGCAGGCATCAAGCAGTGAGTAATAGCGGGACGCCGCTCTAAAAACTCACCGTGATTTATCTGCTTAAAGATCCAGGAACTTTGCTTTCAACAGGAGATTGGGACACACTTGGGAAGTGAATGCAGAGGATATAATCAGATCCCAAGAATATTCCCAATAGTCTTCCCACTAGCCTAGTCATTATTGAGACCTAACTGCTACAAGTTGCAGAGTGGAGTACACTTTATGTTGCACTGACATTCAATCATTCATTCTCATATGCGTATGTAATGCATTGTTGCACTGATGTTTATTTATGGTCTTTATATCTTGTTTTGCATCATTAATTTTTAGGCTGTTCCACTATCTTATATGTATTAATTGGGTATTACTTATTTTAAGTTAATATTTTATATTTCTATATTTTACTAGTTAATACACTTAATGAAATTTTATATAATTTTTATTTGATAATAAATTAATTATTTATCACATTTATACACCTGTCTTTGCATGGTCCTACTTATAGAGAGAGTGCCCAGTATTATTTATCTCACAATCTAAGAAAGATGCCTTCACTGGAAGACTCAGACTGTTATTATTATTTTTTACATGGATACCCATTCATCTGGGTGGCTGCCATCTAATATTACAATTTCTAAGAAGCAAAAACTGTAGGTGAAATGTCTGACAGGCCATAGCTTCCCTTGTCAAAATCAGCTTTTTCTGGGACGGCTGCAAACTGAAAGGTGTTGTCTCTGAGGCAATACTAATGATAAATTTAAATAACTTTCTACAATTTACATAAATGGGGCTGAGCTGTGCCTATGCCACATGAACAATGATTGTGAGGTCAGTGGTCAATGGTAAGCAGCAAGAAGGTCACGGCGCTCACAGGAGCGTCGCATGTTTCTCAAACAACTGATCTGTGGGGGTCCCGGGTGTCGGATCCCCACAGATCAGATACTGATGACCTATCCTGAGAATAGGCCATCGTTAAGAGTCAGATTACCCTTTTAAAGAGGCTACTAACTGGATGTCCAAATAGTCCCAACCCACGCCCAGTGCTTTTTCTTATCTATTACCATTTTATACACATGTCTAAATGATATCAGTAGTTTTTTTTGTGCTTTTTTCACAAACTCAACTAGTTCTCCACTTCAATTAGGCTTTCGTCATCTAAAAATATAGGTTGTCATCATGTAAAAAAAATAGTCTGCAATGTAAAAAATCAGGGCACCACAATGTAAAAAAATTAGGCTACAATGTACGAGTTCCACCATCTAGAATCTCTTTGTTCATTTACAATAGTATCATTTTGAACAAATGTTTTAGACGTTTTTGAATCATCCTATTGTTTCTAACACAAGAAAAGAAGCTTGCCTGCCAATAAAACTATAATTACATTTCACTCTAATTGAATTATACCTCACCTTCCCACATCTTTCATTGCAGTTTTTGTATGATGAATATATACAGTATGTGACTGTGTGCTCGCTACCATTAAAAAGGAGTGAAATTGCTCTCTGTGCTGTTACCAGTCTAGAAAAATGCAAAATATAATGCACTTGAATCATTGTACATACTTCTTTTGTTATATTATCATGAGGCTCACTAAGTTTGTTTTATCAAAAGAAATTAAAGAAACTGGCACTACTTGCCTTTTGATTTATTGTTCCTTTCTGTGAAATATAATCGCTGCAGTTACTGCATCTAGTTAATCACATTTACACGGTTAAAACCACACCTTGCCCACAACTGTATCGGCATATTTTAGAATGCAGATACGGTTGAGTAATAGGGTGGAGCAGGGAGCCATTGGCACCTTGCCCCATCATATACTCTTGTAGGCTGCAAGTCACTTTTGGCCTGCTCTCTACAATGCAGCAGGGACTTAAGAACATCAACTGGACTTGAGCCTGGAACTCACACATTGCTCATATTAGTCTCTCCAACTAAACAACCAGGGACAGGCTAAGTCCATCACCTAAGCTAAACCCTATGTTCTGCCCAAATATTGCTATTTGAGATACACAGTGAGTAGAAACATAAGTGTTTCAACAACAAATAACAATCTTCAGCTTTGTGACATTACATTAACCCTTTTGGCAATAATTAACTATTTGCAGAAGTACTCTGGGGTTCTGCATACACAAAACTATGTGTCTAGAGAAAGGTTCTGTAATGACCGGCAACACGCACAGGGAGGAAAACAGGGAAAGCCCTGCCCAAGGGAGAGGGAAAGGTGGTGACCCCTAACTCACCTTGCAGCTGGCACCTGACTGCCCTGACGTCCCTAGACGGGTTCCTCACCCGTGCGGCGATCACGTGCCTAAACCCTGGCTTTCCCTGAAATGAGCCCTAGATAATGAACGGGCCGGTGGGATCGCTAGTCCTCACCACTGCACTAAGAGGGAAACACCAGGGAGAGGACAGACAAACACAGACAAACACAAATACCCAGGTGGACGTCAACAATTGTCCACAAAGGTCCAACAGGGATCCGGAGGGTAGCGTTCTAAGGCAACACTCAGAGAACGCAGCAACACAGCTCCAGTGGGTCAGAATAGATGTCCAGGCAGGAAGCTCTATCTCTGGCAACCAGAGAAGTGTGAGAGGGGAATATAAGGAGGATTGGGAGTGCTGGACAAGGAACAGCTGAAAGAAGGAGCTACGGATCCCTGAGTGAGCCAAAAGGGTTTGTAAAGCAAACCCAAAAAGCTACAATAAGGAAACTTCCCTATCTGACATAGAGCGTGCAGCCAACCGCTGCGACCTCCTGACCCCGGGTACAACGGAGTCAGGCGTGGCTCTTGACACCCTCGTGACAGGTTCATAATGCTTTTTTGTCACCAGCTCCTTGAGCAAAAGTTTGACATACTCCCCTGTTAGGTTATGCACACAATGCAGGGAATATACATTATGTAGGGAAAACGCATAATTTCATGCATATACTGTACACTCCCTAGCGAATATACACTATGCATTTAATATATAATTTGCAGAAAATGTACACTTTACCGGGAATATATAATATGCTTGATAAAGACCGCAATGAGCGGTTGAAACGTTGCAGAGGGGAATAAAGGATCCACGTTTGCTTTCACCTTATGTCGGAGTGCTGCCTCATCTTTTTGCTATCTAATATGCAGGAAATATATATAATATACAGGGATATACACTTTGAAGGAGATATACACTGATTCTAAATCTTCTTTACACTGAAAGAATACTATTTATTGAAATGTATTATGTAAATTTCCTGTAAACGTGATTAAGCAAACCCAGTCAGCCAAACAATGTATACAAGTTTTGACTATAGTTCAACATCTTTGAGTGTGGCACCAATAATAGCACTAACACTCAAATCAGATGCCACAATGATACCTACATCTCCCTTGTATATAGCTGGATTTGTCACTAGGGGTGAACATGAACACTGGGTGGGGGTTGCAGGTTGCCAGGAGCCTTGGGATATTCAGATATAGGTCTAGGGCAGTGGTTCTCATCCTGCGATACATGCCAATGTTTCATTGCTGGTCACTAGGGCCTCTCAATAATAAACTGTATTGCTGTACTGAGGATGGCAATATAGTTAAATGCTGCGGCAGGCACAGGAGCCGATAACCCATTAATAGTGATGATTAGGCAGTTAGGCACCAAAGTATTCGGGTGTTCGGCACAAGCACATTGCTATATTCGTGTGCTCGGCCGAGCACCTGAGTATAATAGAAGTCAATAGGAGACAACCAGGCACCCCCTGCTCTGAAGAGGGGAGGGTGCCTGGTCCATTGGAAAAGGTCAGAAAGTGACAGAAAAAACACCAAAATGGATCGGGAACACCATAGGGACGATGTCTGGATGCATCTTGGACTCCTAGGTCGCTGCTGGGAACCATGTTGTCCGAGTTGTACGCCAGTTTTACAGACTGACAAAAATATGCACCAAACCCCCCCAAAAATCTTAATTTTAATTTTACTGGAAAAATTGTTAGGAAACATTCTTTCATGTATATTCAATTCTATATAAAGTGCAAGTGCTGCAAAAAATTCCAAGCAAGAGGCACTCTGAAACAGCCTGTATATCACATAAAGGAGGGCCTCATTCACATTGTGGTACAATTGTTCAGGTAATAGGACTCCTACACTCATAAAGCCTATGCAAGTGAAAGGGCTGCCAAAAATTACAAGGAATTGGCACTCCAAAACCCCCTTTGTTACACATAAAAGGGCATCATACACACCCTTGAAAAATTATAATTGATGGCCTGCTGGTGACCCTCAAAAACATTTGGAGCAAGGGCCTGCTGATCTGACCATCTAAAACCTTAGGGGCGAGGGCCTGCTGCCGCATTGGTGACTCTAGATAACCTCTGGGCGATTGCATGTCCCCGTGACGGCGACGATCCATTTGGATGTCTGCTCTATCGGCTTTCGATGTTCTTTTCTGTGCCTACCATGGTGATCACGGGTAACGAGGAATCAGGGTTCAATGCCGGAAAGGGAGCTTGAGAAAGGGATACCACATGCAAGGGAGGTCAATGGCTGAAATCTGATTGGCTGCTGTTGCCTTGCCACTTTCTTCATAAATGTGAACCACCCAGAAAGGGTGGGTCAAGTTATTAAAGCAGAAACATCCAAGGAAGGCAGCAGGCGCAACTTACAGGGAATGTCACTGCGGTATTTTTTATGAGGAAACATTATACAGGGGAGGCCCTGCTGCCGCTTTGTTGACTCTAGATAACTTCTGCCTGATGGCACGTCCCGTGAGATCCATTTGGATATCTTGCTTATCAACTTTCGATGTTCTTTTACCTGCCTAACATGGTGACCACCAGGCGGCATGAGTTGCGGGCCTATAGGTGAGCTGACCCTGTAAAAGATTTTAGGTTCGGGCCTGCTGGTGAGCTGATCCTGTAAAACATTTTATGCGAGGGCTTGCATCTGAGCGGACCCTCTAAAAAGTTCTATGCGAGGGCCTGCATGTGAACTGACCCAGTAAAAGATTTGAGTTGCGGGCCTGCAGGTGAGCTAACCCAGTAAAAGATTTAAGGTGCGGGCCTGCTAGTGAACTGAGGGGGAACCGACAAATCCAACTTGATTTTGATGGCTGCATTAATCTGCAGGTGACTGTGATACAGCTCCACAGATTGTTTCCATCTGCATCTTTCGAAGCAATCTGTGGCCTTAGGGCCAGATTTATCATTAGCTCAGGTCAGAATAATGGAGTGAAAAAGTCCCAAAAAAGTCTCAAACGCTAAAACTGCTCACAAATTTGCGACTTTTTTCTGCTCTGCACTATGCTCGCCAGTTTTCTGAAAGTGGGCGTGTTTTCTTATGTAAATGAATCTCTAGACAGATTTACTATTGGGACTATTTAAAAAGTCGCAAAAAAGTCGCAATTTCACTCCAATGAGGACCATGCATATCTTATGAGACTTTTTAATAGAACATGCGACCTTTTTATAAAAACGTGCAACTTTTTCGTAAAGATGTGCGACTTTTGTAAAGCTGCTTACTGACGGATAAACTGCTACCGTCAAACCACATTTATTACAGTCTTAAAGGGCCGATCATAAATCTGACTTGGCTAAAACTGACTTTAGCTATATGTTAAAGTGGAGTGAGCTGTCAGAGTCATGATAAATCTGGCCCTTAGTCTTTTTTGCGGAAGCTAGTGATTCCAGCCGTCCTGATCCACTCAGAGCCAATCTGGCTCTTGGCTGGATTTTCTGCACCGAGCAGCACCTTTTGGGAATCGGGGTAATTTCTTTTTGAGGGGCATTGGCTTGTTTTAACGGGGGCATGGGGTTCTATACACTGCGGCTGAGGTGCACTCAGGAACCATAGGAAAATCCTCTACCACTCAAAATATAATTTACATATAGATTTTTATATTTGTCAGGTGTATGCCATACTTTTTATAATTGTCAAATGTATTATATCTGCTCAGCTTTGCAGAAGCTAATTTTAAATGTGTTATACTGAATATGTTCCACTATCTGGAGTCCACTTCCTGTTCTGGGTCTTTGGACAGGAAGTAAACCTCCTTACCATGTGCTTGTGTCTTTTGTCTATAAATATTGCAATTGTGTATACACCCTTTGATGCTCCTGAAGAAGGTTTTTTTTATTGCCCCGAAACACGTTGAGCTATTTGAATTAAACAAGCTACTTCGTACCTTGGAAATCTGTTGTCATCCATTCACAGGACGACGAAAGAACCACCAACTTACAGGCGATCTCGGCGGGGGAGGGATTGGTGTCAAGTGTTATGTGCTTATCTTGCACCACCCTCCCTGGTGACGTGAGTACTAAACAAGATTGTTTGTACTTCCTTATATTGATAACCCTGGAAATCATTCTAGACCGATTAAGGTCATAACCTCATGTCATCTTTTTCAAATATCTATATACTGCTCCAACTTACCTTGCCCTCTGGATTTATGGGGGCACGATTTTAGTACTCCCCATGGTATTTAGGGGCATTCATTAAAGTTCTTGGTGCCATTCCCTCTGCCATTCCCTCATTGATCCTTGACCACTAGGCGCTCCACCAAACATTCCTCCCTTTTATCTTATTGATTCCTCCTGGATGGGCCCCTTCTGGGTCAAGGCCCCAAAGCTGCAACTTCCCCTGCTTCCCCTATAGCTACTGCCCTGGTCTGCATTAATCTGCAGGTGACCGTGATACAGCTCCACAGATGGTTTCCATCTGCATCTTTCTAAACAATCTGTGGCCTCAGTCTTTTATCCAGACTCTGTCAATGTGGCCTCCTCATGCTGTCATCTCCATACTATGTCACCTTGCCACTTATTTTCATCACCTTGCTGCTGCTGATGCTGCTTGAAAGGCCTTAAACTGATCACCAGGCCCACAATTTAATTAAGGTTTTGTAATCGATAAACCCAACTTTCTTTTGTGGGCTGCATCAGTGGCGTAGCTAGAATTTGACTAGGCCCCACAGCAAATTTTTGAATGGGGCTCCATCCCACATAATTTTTTTTGCGACCCCTTCCTTTCATGCCGCTTCCATTTCTCTGGCTAGTAAAGATCACTCTTTCAGACCAGGGCCGGCAGCTGTTCCATCAGTTTTATACACTGGCCCAGATTCAAGAAGCACTTGCGCGGGAACAAGTGTGATTTGCGCCGCGCAAGTACTGATTTGCTCCTATGCAAATTTGCGGCTGATTCTGTAAACCAGTTAAGCCTGAAATGCGGCCATTTTCCCGCGCACGCAGCCTAGCTGTTCCTGCGCAATTTTCGTGCAATTTTGCGCGGGGTGTAAGTTGCGCCTTCATGGAATTCCCTCAGCGAATATGCAAATTAGGTACTGCCGATGATTCAGAAACATGCGCGTGTGATGCGCATCTTGCGCTGGAAGCGTGCAAGCTTTTTTCCCTGGGCAAACTTGCTCCTGTTAAAAGCAGGGGCAAGTTAGCAAAAGATGGCCAAATGTCATCTGAAGAAGCGCGCAACTTCAGCAGCACCTAGACAGACGATCTGAACAAGCAGAGCACCCACATTTTCGGGACCTCACATCTGTGCACCAACATGCCAGGGGCAGCTATGGTTCTTGATATTCTATTGACTGAGCCGACTCGTAGGAGGGCACGGGAGAGGATTTACAGAGGGCGCTACAACCTTTTTCAGATGACTGATACTGAGGTGTATCGCATGTTTCGCTTTAGCCCTGAAGTCATCCTTGAGTTGGTAACAATCCTGCAGGATGACATCAGCAGCCCGACCCATCGGGGACAGGCAGTGCAGCCACTGGTGAAGGTAGTGGCAACCCTTCATTTTTTGGCAACTGGCTCATTTCAGCGCACAGGTGGAGTGGTGGCGGGGATGTCCCAATCCAGCATGAGCAGGTGTGTGCACCAAGTGATCCCTGCAATACTCAGACGAATGGGCACACAATTTATCAAACCAACCACGGCTGACGTGCGGCAGAAGGCAATCAGTGATCTTTATTTATTAGCCAGATTTCCACGCACTGTGGGTGCAATAGATTGTACCCATGTGGCACTACGCCCCCCCCCCCCCCCCCCCCCCCGGCACCTCGAGCATATCTACTGCAACAGGAAACATTGGCATTCGATAAATGTGCAGATGATTGTGGATGCACATGGCCTCATATGGCATGTCCGTGCCAAACACCCAGGGTCAAGCCATGACAGTTTTATTTACCGACACAGCCCCATCCCAACCGAGTTTGACCAGAACATGTATGGAGACAGCTGGCTGATTGGTGAGTGACATGGGTGTCAGGTATGACTGCCCCCCCCCCCCCATGATGCACACATCACAAGGGGCACATGCACGACTAACATCCTCCTGTCTTTTCCCTTCCAGGTGACTCTGCCTATGCCCTGGGACCTCACATGATGACCCCATTTCGTAACCCTCAAACACCAGGAGAGGAAAGATATAACGAAGCCCATGCACGTACCCGTGCGGTGGTGGAGCGCACATTTGGCATCCTTAAATCTCGATTCAGATGTCTGGATAAATCAGGGGGGACCCTATTGTATTCACCCAACTTTGTATGCCAAATCGTAGGGGCATGTAGTATTCTCCACAATTTAGCTCAAAGAAGGGGCATGCACATTGAGCTACGCAATGACCTTACCCCCGAACCACGCAACCCCCCCCCCCCAAGAAACACTACCGGATCTTCTGAGGGAAGAGCAATCCGGAATGGTCTTGTGGAACGTCTCTTTGCACATTAAACACACCCTGATCTTGTCACAAGTATAATGCATGTATGTACACCACTGTAGTCCCTAGCACACACCCGACACATGCACCCCCAATTGGATTAGACCCAACAATACCCCATGGTATTAGGGAGCAGCAACGCCGCGTCAAGGCTCCAATTATGTTGCTGTCCATTCATACACCTTTCACATGGCAGAGGGTGACACCCCTTTTCCAGCAGGAGTGCCACCCCCCCCCCCCATTCACACACCAGTCACACTGTAGTATACACTCCTCACCGTGTGTAGGGACTACAAATAAATCTAAAAACTCATATCCTGAGCATATAAAAAAAAAATAATCTCATACCCTGAGCATATCGAAAAATAATAAAAAAATCATATTGTGTTGAGCAAAAAAATGTAGACATAAAATTATTTTTTTGTTTTTTTCTTTGGGCCAAGGGTGCCCCGGCTCTGGCTCCTCAATCTCCGTGGTGCGGAGGAGGCATGGGGTGGGGATGGAGGGGTGGGGGGAGGAGGGGGGGGAGGAGCATCAACCCCTACTTCCACACTCCTTGCAGGTGGTGGCTGCATGCCCTCCATGGCGTTGGCCAGGCGGGCAAGGATGGTGTTGGTCTGGGCCAACATCCGCATTTGGCGGGTGGTGGTATCCCGCTGATGCCGGCGGGTAACTCTCGCCTCCTCCTGCACTGCAGCGGTGTTGGCCTGCACAGCAGCGGTATTGGCCTCCACCGCAGCTGTCATCCTGCTTAACAAAGCTGGTGTGGTCTCCAGAGCCACCAAGCAGGTGACTATGGCCTTAGAGTTGCCACTAATTTCCCCCAGGCTCTGTGCCACATGTTTGTCCCGGTCCTCATGCAGGGTGAGGGCATGCTGCATAGAGGTGGAGGTGGATGCCATGCTGTCCGCCAGACGACGCACCTCTCCCACCATGGCCCCTATATGGCGGGTCTGCAGGGCCTGCTCCTCCAGCAGACCGTCACGGAGGCTGGAGGATATATGCCTCGTTTTGGACAGAGCCTTCCTGGGAGGAGAGGCTCGGCCACGGACAGAGGGAGAAGGGGAGGGGTCCACAAGGGAGGGGCTTGCCCTGGAGGGGCTTGCCCTGGAGGGGGATGACGTGCTGGGCGGGGGGGTGGTGGGTTGCACAGGGATGGTGGTATCCTCCTGGAGGGAGCCAGAGTCCTCCTGGATGAGGAAAAAGGAATCCTCCTCCAATACCACTTGCTCCTCCATACTTGGCCCCGGTATGATCTCCTCCTGGACCAGCATAGCCAGAATGTCCATGGGGCCTGACTGGACCCCTGGCTCTGGTCTGGATGGGCTGGGTCGAGCCGCAGCCGAAGACGGCCCAGCTTCTTCTTCCTCATCACCACCTGTGGATGACACCAAAACGACATATTTTGCTGGTGCAACACACTTCTCATATGTTCACTTGTACCCCCTCCCATGATGCACAGCAGATATGAAAGAAAAATAACTTACCAGTCCCCAAGTTCCCAACAGTGGAGTCGTACCCTTCAAGTCCCTCCACCTGCTCCTGCACGAACGTTTGTGCAATAAGCTGCTCCTCCTGATTGAGCCGGATCATACATCGCGGACCACCTCCCGTGCCACCGGTATGCTTCCTGATAAGAGCCCGTTTTTCACGGACCCTGCGCCTCATATCATTTAATTTCTTCTGGATGTCATCCCAGGTACGCACTTCATTACCCAGGGCATTGATGTCCAGGGCAATGGCTTCATATATAGCCCTCCTTTGGGCAATGGTGGTGTTTGCCCGCTTGGCACCATATAGGACTTCCTTATGCTGCTGGAGTGCAGCAATCAGGATGTCCATCTCTGCAGCCACAAAGTTGGCCTTCCTTATTTTGGTCCCTTTGGGAGGTGCCATGTCTTGCAAAAGGGCTGAATTTCCTTGCTCAGGGGGGGGTAGGAAAAAGCAGGATGAAATTCAGCAAAGAACCTGCGCAAGTCTGCTCCTATTTATTTGCTCAGTGCAAGCAGCTGAGCAGGATTTGCCTTGAAATTATGCTAGCAAACCTCTGCTGAGCCGAAAATTCCTCATTTACATAGGGGCACACCCACTTTGACTTGCACGGCCTTGCGCCCTCAGCTTTGCCTTAAACAGGAGCAAATTAAATGAACAAACGATTCCTGAATCAGGTGGCAATTTGGCAAAATTGCTCCAGCGCAGAGAAATTCAGCTGAGCGGCTCAGGTGTAAGTAATGGGCAAATCTACCTGAATCTGGGCCACTGTCTATACCAGTGATGGCTAACCTTGGCACTCCAGCTGTGGTGAAACTACGACTCCCACAATGCTCCATTTATTTCTACAGAGTTCTGATAGCAGCCAAGCAAGGGGGGCATCTTGGGAGTTGTAGTTTTACCACAGCTGGAGTGCCAAGGTTAGCCATCACTGGTCTATACTGTCACTGCATATCATTTCATTGTGTAATACTCTTGAGGGGGCCCTGACCAAATCCTTTAGTCCTCCTCCTCATGGATGGGCCACTTCTTGGTCAGGGGCCCAAAGCTGCAGCTTCCCCTGCTTCACCTATAGCTATGGCCCTGGTCTGCAATAATCTGCAGGTGACCGTGATACAGCTCCACAGATGATTTCCATCTGCATCTTTCTAAACAATCTGTGGCCTCAGTCTTTTATCCAGACTCTGTCATTGTGCCACTATGTGGCCTCCTCATGCTGCCATCTCCACACCATGTCACCTTGCCATTTATTTTTATCACCATGCTGATTATGATGCTGCTTAAAAGGGCTTAAAGTGATCACCAAGCCCACAATCTAATTAAGGTTTTATGCACAAAACCAAAGTAAAAAAATCGATTTTGTAGGAAAAATGTATTGAAAACATTCTTTCCTGTATATTTACTTGTGTATAAAGTGCAAGGGCTGCCAAACATTACAAGGAAGAGGCACTCCAATACAACCTGTATATCACATAAAGAAGGGCCTCATTCACATTCAGTTGCAAGCCTGCAGGTGAGCTGACCCTGTAAAATATTTTAGGTTTGGGCCTGCAGGTGAGCTGACCCTGTAAAAGATTTGAGTTGTGGGCCTGCAGGTGAGCAGAAACTCTAAATAATTACATGTGAGGGCCTGCTGGTGAGCGGACCCTCTAAAAAATTAGATGTGAGGGCCTGCTGGTAAGCAGACCCTCTAAAAAATTAGATGTGAGGGCCTGCTGGTTAGCGGATCCTCTAAAAAATTAGATGTGAGTGCCTGCTGGTGAGTGGACTCTCTAAAAAATTGCAACTGAGGGCCTGCTGGTGAACAGACCCTCTAAAACATTATATTCGAAGGCCATATATGTGAGGGCATTATATGTGACGAATAAGCAATACATGTTTATATGACGGATAAGGAGGAGGAGGAGAGATTCAACCATATACCCGTTTGTGGTGGAAGGGGTGCATGGAAATACAGTCTATTAACTACATTTTTATAGGAGTCAACCTGTCAGCATTTTCAGTTGACAGGCGGATCGCTTATCTGTTATAATGCCACCAGCAGCACTAAATACATGCTCAGACAAAACGCTGGTGGCAGGGCAGGCCTTCACCTCCAAAGCATAGAGCGCCAGTTGGTGCCACGTGGACACCCAATAGTTGTAAAGCACTGAGGGATCATTGAGGATGCTGACACGGTCTGCTATGTACTCCTTCACCATCTTCAAAAAAAATTCTCTCCTTGTGGCAGTAAGCCGCACATCAGAGGGAGGGTGCTGGTGGGGTGTCATGAAATTGTCCCAGGCTTTGGAGAGTGTTGCCCTGCCTCTGTTGGAACTGCTGTGTGTTCCCCTTGTCTCCCCTTCTCGGTTGGCCAAGGAAGTATGGACTCTGCCACAAGCGTTGTCAGATGGAAAATTTTGGAGTAACAAGGATCTTCTGGTATTTCACCATTTTGCTCGTCCTCTCCACCAGAGGAATGAGAGATGAGAAGTTCTCTTTGTAGCGGGGGTCGAGAAGGGTGAACACCCAGTAATCCGTGTTATCTAAAATGCGTATAACATGAGGGTCGCTGGAAAGGCAGCCTAACATGAAGTCAGCCATGTGTGCCAGAGTACCAACAGGCAAGACTTCGATGTCGACATCAGGATGACTCTCCATCTCCTCCTTCTCCTCTTCTGCCCATCCACGCTGAGCAGATGGAATTAAAGTTCCATGGGTACTACCATCTGTAGCAGAGGCAACTGTCTCCAGCAACTCCTCTTCCTCCTCCTCCTTCTCTTCATGTTCCAATTCGCGTTAAGAAGACGAACTGAGGGTGGGCTGGCTATCACCCTGTGTAATGTTCTCCCCCATTTCCTTGTCTGCCACATTCAGAGCGTCGTCCTTAATTGTGAGCAGCGATTGTTTGAGTAGACACAGCAGTGGGATGGTTACGCTGATAATGGCGTTATCACCACTAACCATCTGTGTGGATTCATCAAATTTTTTTAAAACTTCACAGAGGTCTGACATCAATGCCCACTCCTCGCTTGTGAATAGTGGCAGTTGACTCGAAAGGCGACGCCAATGTTGCAGCTGGTATTCCACAACTGCACTCTGCTGCTCACAAAGCCTGGCCAACATGTGTAAAGTAGAGTTCCACCGCGTGCTCACGTCGCACAACGGTCAGTGAGCTGGAAGCCACAAGCGCTGCTGCAGCGTTGACAGACTGGCTGAAACTGTGGACGACTTGCGGAAATGGGCACACATTTTGCGCGCCTTAACTAGTAGCTCTGGCAAATTGGGGTAGGTTTTGATAAACCTCTGAACCACTAAGTTTAAGACATGGGCTAGGCATGGGATGTGTGTCAGGTTGTCCAGCTCCAAAGCCGCCACAAAGTTACAGCCATTGTCAGACACAACCATGCTTGGTTGTAGGTTGAGTGGCGAGAGCCACAGCTCGGTCTAGTCCCTTATACCCTGCCACAGCTCTGCAGTGGTGTGCTGTTTGTCCCCTAAACAGATCAACTTCAGCACGGCTTGTTGACGCTTACCCACAGCAGTGCTACGATGCTTTCAGCTAGCGACTGATGACTGACTGCTGCTGGAGGTGGAAGTAGAGGAGAAGGAGGCGGAGGAGAAGTGGGGGTTGGAGTCAGCAACATAGCTGCTGGCGGAGACCCTGATGGATGTAGGGCCCACAATCCTGGGCGTGGGTAGCACTTGTGCTATCCCAGGGTACGACTCACTCTCGACCTCCACAACATTCACCCAGTGTGCCGTCAGGGAAATCTAGCGTCCTAGCCACCAGCACTTGGTCATGTGTCCGTGATTAAGTGGACCTTCCAAGTAACTGCATTGGTTAGGGCACGGATGATGTTCTGGGACACATGCTGGTGTAAGGCAGGCAAGGCACACCGTGAAAAATTGTGGCGGCTGGAGACTGCGTACTGAGGGACGGCCGCCAACATCAGGCTGCGGAAGGCCTCAGTGTCCACAAGCCTAAATGGCAACATTTCAAGGGCCAGTAATTTAGAAAGTTGCGCATTTACTGCTATGGCATGTGGTAGGGGTGGGCGATATGGTCTAAAATCTATGTTGTGATATAATTTGAAGCATGTGCGATATATATTATTTTCTTTTGTATGTATACAAAAAATACAAATTAATAAACTTTGCAATAAATTTTTAGAGGGCGCAGTTTTTGGCTATCTTCGCATTCCAATACGTGCTTAACTTTGAGGTGATGAGACAAATTGGTTGTATTCCCTCTCTTTGCTATTATTTTCGCCTGGCATAGTTTGCAGAATATATTTTTCTGTTCCACATCCGACCCTTTAAACCCAAACCAGGTCCATATGACTGACGTCGCACCAGTCTTCTTTATGAGCACCTCCTCCTCTTTCTCCCCACATAAGCTCCTCCATGAAGTTGACCAAAACAGGCACAGCTTGATGACATCTAGGGCACCTGCAGGAAACGATTATTTTAGAAATCGAGTACTCGTCTCTAATAGGACAAACCTTCTCTTAAGACTTAAACTATTACTAACATATTGCTAATTGCTTTCTAAAAACAATATTTTTATGTGCCTGTTGTATAGCAAATCATCAGCCCCATGCCATTTGCCATCAGTCAGCGTCAGCCCCATGGTATTTGCCAATTGTCATCATCAGACATGTCCCCCAGAGCCAATGCCTTCAGCCCCATGGCATTTGCCATCATCTATCAGACTGTCTGATGATGGCAAATGCAATGGGGCGCTGATCTGATGGCACTGGCTCACTGCTGGCGGACACATGTCTGATGATGGCAAATGCCATGGGGCACTGATCTGATGGCACTGGCTCACTTGGGGACACATGTCTGAATAAGACATGTGTCCCCCAGTGAGCCAGTGCCGTCAGATCAGCGCCCAATGGCATTTATTCAGACGTGTCCCCCAGTGAGCCAGCGCCCCATGGCATTTGCCATGATCAGACATGTGTCCCCCAGCAGTGAGCCAGTGCCATAATAAGATCAGCCCCATGTGGCATTTGCCATCATCAGACATGTGTCCCCCAGCAGTGAGCCAGTGCCATCAGATCATCCCCATGTGACATTTGCCATCATCAGACTCCTTGTGTTCCCCAGTGAGCCAGTGCCATCAGATCAGCGCCTCATGGCATTTGCCATCATCAGACATGTGTCCCCCAGCATTTGCCATCATCAGACTCCATGTATCCCCCCTGCTATATATTCAGACAGAGCAGCCGGTCTCAGTGCCATCAGAAGATGATCAGGTTCTGGCCATCCTTTGCAAAAAGATCCTTTCCTTATCCACTCCCCCCCGAACCCCGATCCTCCAGCAAGAGTCTCCGTCCCCCCACAAGAGTCGCTGTTATTATACTTACCTTTCCTGCAGGGTGCTCAGCAGCGGACGGCTAATGGAGTCCGCAGATGTGGTGTCTTCTTCAAGCACTGGGCGGGACCTGACTGACGTTACATACAGCGTCAGCAAAGCGGACTGACGCTGTGTGCGCGCCGGCCCTGGCCAGTACAGCGCGGTGCAGAGTCGGGAGGCCAAGGAGCGGTGAGCCAGAAGCTTCTGCGCAATCATTCACTACCGCTCCGTGGTCATATTGCGGGGCGGCCATATAGGCAATATACATAAAATCCATATCGTGGCACATATCATATCGCAATATTGCCAATATCGCCCACCCCTAGCCAGTGGGTGGGTGAGTATTTGCACTTGCGTTCAAATGACTGTGTTATGGACATTTGGATGCTGTGCTGGGACAGGGAAGTGGATGTTGTTGCTGATGGTTCATGCGAAAGTCCAGATGCAGGGCGAGGGGCATCCGGGCCTGTGCCTTCGAGAGGGGATTGGCCAGCAGTGCGTAACACAGGGGAAGAGGAGGCAGTGGTGTGATCCGCAAATCCAGATTGTGGACCCAGGTGTTCGGCCCATTTGTTAGGGTGCTTGGATGCCATGTGGCGGATCATGCTGTTGGTGGTTAGATTGCTAGTGTTCAAGCCCCGACTCATTTTGGTATGGCACAGGTTGCAAACTACCACTCTTTTGTCATCTGCACTTTGCTCAAAAAAGCGCCATACTGCGGAACACCTATAACACCTATCCCTTGGCAAGGTAGATTTATGCATGGGGGCGCTCGGTGTAACAGTTGCGGGCCTGTTTGGTGTGGGCTGAGTTCTCCCTTTTGCAACCCCACTGCCTCTTCCAGCCTGTTGCGGTGCTGCGGATCCCTCCCCTCTGTACTGCTGTCCTCACTCGGCTATTCACCTTTCCCTGTTGGGTCAGTGACCTCATCATCAACCACCTCCTCTTCCACTTCCTCATTCTGCTCATCCTCCTGATTTGACCTAACCACAACCTCAGTGATTGACAACTGTGTCTAATCATCATCCACCTCGTGAATGAATGATTGCCGTTCACCACCGTCATCTTCTTGAGACTGTGAAGGCTCAAGAGGTTGGGAATTAGGGCACAATATCTCAGGTCTCTCTTCAAGCCTGCTGGGAATGAGGGCAAAATGTAATAGTTGCACTGGAAAGAACTCCTCGGAATATCCAAATGTGGGATCACTCGTTTGGCAAGCCTCTTCATGGTGGGAGAAAGGATGATCAGAAAGAGGATTCGGTTGACCAGACTCTTGGCTACAGAGACTGGACTTGGTGGAAGAGAGGGTGGTGCTTAACTGACTGGAAGCATTATCTTCAGCAATCTAACCGACCAACTGTTCACACTGGTCCGACTTGCACAGTGTTGTCCTGCCCCGCCCAGCTAAGTTATACATGAAGCTGGGTACGGTGGATGTTTTTTTTTTTTCTGGTGCACTGGTAGCAGGCACAGTTTCATTGCTCCCAGGGCCACGACCTCTGCGTGCACCATCAGCATCACGCCCACTTCCCCGTCCCTTAGTGCTCACCTTCTTCATATTAATGGTTTTGTCACTAGATGTGGCGCTGATTTTTTTATAGTCCGCTAAAGACACAGTTTTCGGATGCAGGACAGTATATGTCACAGAAACACACAGAATATGCACACTATATTAGGCCCAGATTATTGGAATTTGCCCTAAAGAAAGAGTTTTTGGATGCAGGACAGCATGTCGCAGAAACCCACAGAATATGGACACTATTTTAAGCCTAGATTTTTGGACTCTGCGGTACAGACACTGTTTTCTGATGTAGTATATATTTATATTTTTCCCTATATCTGGGCCTGACAACCACACAAGGTGTTGAAGCGCAGATCCCACAATTCATGGATTGCACCGTTGACAGCAAAAATGTGGATTCACTAATGTTCTTCCTATCTCTGCCCCTGACACACAGAAGGTATTGCTCCACAGATGTCACAAGTCACTGCAGACACTTTTTATATAACAAAAGATTCGGACATTAGGGGCACTATACAGGGGCGGACATAAGCCGGTTCAGCCGGTTCAGCTGCACAGGGGCCCGGCGTGTGAGGGGGCCCATTCATACTAGTGAGCACTTCTGGAAGCGGTCAATAGTATCATACTAGTAAGCGCATCCCGAAGCGCTCACTAGTATGCAAGAGATCGGCGCTTGCTTACTTACTCCTGCGGCGCTGGTCTCCTCCAGCCTGACTGCATAAAGCGCGCACTATGACCTGACGCTGTACGCAGTCAGGTCACGTGTGCAGCGCGGGCTGTTGGAGACAGGACAGGGAAAGCAGGAAAGGTAAGTTTTAATTATTTATTTTAGTGTGATCTGAGGTCTGATATCATGGGGGCCTGGGGTCTGTCACATCATGGGGGGCCTGAAATAAGCATATGGGGTGCCTGACTCTGGGGGTCCGACTCCTGACTGAGCAAGGGGGGACCTGAATGAGCATATAGGGGGGGCTGAGCCACTGACATAAGGGGGGGGCTGAATAAATAAATAGCTGATATGGGGGGCTGAATAAATAACTGATATTGGGGGGGCTGAGCAACTGACATGGGGAAGGGGCTGAATAAATAAACAACTGATATTGGGGGGGGGTCCTCCTGAGTAACTGATATGGGGGGGTGTCCTGAGCAACTGACATATGGCGGGGGCTGAATAAATAAACAACTGATATTGGGGGTGTTCCTTCTGAGTAACTGATATTGGGGGGGTCCTGGTCAACTGGCATATGGGGGAGGTCTGTGCAACAGATATGGGGGCGTGAATGGGCATCTGATAGGGGGGGTCCTGAGCAACAGATATGGGGGCCTATCTGAGCAAGTGACATATGGGGGGCCTGCCTATTTTATATACTGGACTATACTGGGCACTATGGAGGGGGGAGAAATAAGGGGGGACACATCTTATATACTGGAACACATGGGGGGGCACTATGGAGAGGGAGGAGCACTATGGGGACCGTATCTTATATACTGGCAGACATGGGGGGCACAATGGAGGGGAGCAGCACTTTGAGGGCCCTATCTTGTATACTAGCAAACATAGAAGGCACAATGGAGAATGGGGAGCACTATGGGGGCATCTACTGGGGACCCTCTTATATACTGGCCCACATGGGGGGGCACTATGGAGAAGGGAGGAGAGGAGCACTATTGTGGTCATTATATAGGGAAATTATACTGGCACACATTATGGGGGCATTTTATTATGGCACATTGTCAGGCACCATGGGGATGCGGGGAGGCGCACTATTGGGGCACGATATAGGAGTATTTTATACTGGCGCAAACTATAGGGCACTATGGGGACCTTGTCTGAACTGGAGGCACTAAAAGTTTTTTGGGGCACACAGTAAGGGGCATTAGCACACATTATGAGGGTACTATGGGGACATTGGCTCTACAGGGGGCACTGAGAGGAGGTATTTTTTAGACTGCCACACAACAGGGCACTTTTATTTTTACTGTAACACATTATAAAGAGAATTATTACTACCGGGGGCATTATGGTGGGCTTTATTACAGTTGAGGGACTATGAGGAACTTGAATACTAGTATGAGCACTATGGGAGCATTATTACTTCTGGGACACAGTGGGATTTTATTACTGTAGGGGCACTATTATTACTATGTGCTGTTTGGTAGATAATTATTTCTATTCGTGGGACTTTGGGGAGCACTGTTACTGTGGGGGGCACCCTGGCACGATATCAGCTTAGCACAATTATTTTTGGGGAACATTATGTTAACACTATTAGTGTCAAGGGACACTGTTTCCTGGGCACAGTTATTTTTTAGGACACTGTGTGCCAATAATTATTGAAGGGGAACTATCTGTGTGTCCCCTGTATAGGGAGCACAGTGGGCACAGTATTGGGGGTGGCAGGATGGGGTGTTCAGAAGGTGGTTGGGTGATGGAAAAGTAGGAAACTAAGATGTCTGTCTTTCAAACTCTGCAGAGAGAAGAGATGGCTGAAAAATCATCTACATCAAAGGAGACATAACTGGATGTACGAGGTATGTGGACCTGTATTAGGCTACTTTTACATCTGTGTTAGTGATTCTGGTAGGCTGTTCCAGCAGAGAACAGCCTGCTGGAATTCACTGGATCCGGCACTGCTGGATGCAGACAGAATGCCCGCCAGCCCCATTGACTATAATGGGGTACGGCAGAGATCCGGCCACAATCTGGCAAAAATGCAGAGAATCAGCGGGACCGCATGCTGCGGTTTGTGTCCGGCGGATTCCTTGCATTTTCAGCCGGATCAGGTGGTCGGAGCGTAGTGTCGCAGGTGTGAAAGTAGCCTTACCCTGTATGTTTTGTATTGCTCTAAGTAATGTTAGGACTGAATAGGTTAGGTTGCAAATTTGGCTTGGGAAGGGGGAGGGGGCCCTCTGCTGTCTGTGTCCGCCCCTGGCACTATAATAAGGCATGTTTTACTGGCACACATTACAGGGCATTAATACTAATGGGGGGCACTATAAGGGGTGTGGGGGGTTAGCTCTTCTACGGGGGCCATTCACACAAGTATCTTCGCCAGACACCAAGTTTCAGGTCCAAACATCGCTTTATTTGGTACCTCAGCAAAACAAACATAAATCATACAAAATAAACACCTGCCCGGCTGGGCTCTAACTAAACTTAACATAGGTTTTCCTGATTCACCTAAAGCTTAACTCAGTTCACACCCGTGATGAGATGCTGCTTTCCCAGCCCAACCTCATGCAGCCTCCAGGCGGCTCTCACACCACTGTCTCTTGGGGGATAGTGGTCTCTCAGCCCTCCCGGCTCAGACTACACAGGGCCACTCCAGCCTTCTGTGTGCAAGTCCCCACCTCCTCTCTCTCTGAGGATTCCTTTATCCCCAGGTGATTACTGCACATGGTCTTTCGTCAGACCTGCTGATTGTGGGAAAGACAGAGCAAATCCTGCCATATATCTCCCCTAACAACCATAAGGCCTATCACTGCCTCACAGGTGGTATTTTTTTTTCTAAGGGCAAACATTATAAAGTGGCACTAGTAGTGTTGGGGCAATATAAGGGAGCATTTTTTCTACTGGCACACATTACAAGGGGACATTAGTGCTATTGGTGGATGTATAAGGGACCATTTTTTTCTACTGGAACACATGTTGTGGGCTTTGTTACCACTGGGGGCATTATAAAGAGCATCATTACTACTGGCAGAATATTAGGGGACATTTTTACTACTGAGGGAACTTTAAAGGGGAATATTTACTTCTGAGGCACACTGTGGAAGCCCTATAGGTGGGCATTATTATTTCTGGGTCATTCTATGGAGGCTTTATTACTACTAGGGGCACTATGATAGGCATCATTACTACTGATGGCACTATAACGGGGCATAATTACTGCTGGGGCACACTGTGGAGGTTTTAATACTACTGGGGGCATTATGGTCTGATTTATAAGTTCTGAAAGGCACTGTTGTGGGCTTTGTTACTATTGGGGTACTGTAGGTTAGTGTTGCTCACGAATATTCGAATTGCAAATTTTTATCGCGAATATAGGTACTTTGAAAATTCGCCAATATTTAGAATATTTGTAATTTCAAATATTCGAGATTTTATATTGCGAATTTTCATAATGCAAATTTTCGAAATGCAAATTCGCATTGGCCTACATGCAAGAAGCAGGGAGGAATCATGACTTTAAATGGGAAAAATGAATATTCTAAAAAATGAATATATAGCACTATATCGAATATATACATTTTTTTAATATTCGTAATATTCTAAAACAAGAATATATAGCAATATAGCGAATATTCGAAAAAAATGAATATAGAGCAATTTAGCTAATATAGTGCTATAATCTTGTTTGTCTAATAGTTGGAATTTTTTTCTCATCTGAAGTTCAGATTGGAAAAAAAATTCAACTATTAAAAAAAAAAGATTATAGCAGTATATTAGCTAAATTGCTAAATTGCTTTTCAATATTATTATTTTTTTATATTCGCTGTATTGCTATTTATTCTTGTTTTAGAATATTACTGAATATTTGAAAAAACTAATATATTCGATATAGTGCTATGACTCTGAAAATGTGCATATTACTCGATCATTACCTTGTCGATTTTTCGAGTAAAAAAAATCGTAGAATATAACGAATATTCAAATTTGCGAATACTCAGCGAATATTCTACAAAATATTCGCGAAATATTGCAAATTCGAATATGGCCCCTGCCACTCATCACTACTGTAGGTGGCATTTGTACTACTGGGGTACGAGGCGCATGAGTGTCCTGGGGCACTATTATTTACTATGACTTATGGGGGTATTATTACTACTGGGACGACATTATGTGGACACTGTGACTACTTTATGCACTATAGAGGGAATTATTACATTATGGATGGCTTCATTATTACTGGGCGACTATGAGAAACATTATTACTTTTGAGGCATCAGGGGACATTATTATTATTGGGTGCATTGCAGGGGACATTAATTAATACGAGGACAATTATTACTATTGATAGAACTTTTGGAAATACTATTACTATGGAGTGTACCCTGGCACAGTATCGGTTTAGCACAATTATTTTTTAGGGTACTATATGTCAATAATTATTGAAGGAGGCACTAATATCTGCTTGGTACTAGTATTCAGGGGAACTATCTGTTTCTGCAGTATAGTGTTGGGAAACAAAGCGGGAACAGTTTTGGCAGGATGGGGTTGTCAGAAGGTGGGGAGGAACCTAAAAGTAGGAATCTAAGATGCCTGTGTGTCAAATTCTGCAGAGTTGAGATAGGCCTAAAAGAAGTCATTATGGTGGTCTGGTCCAAATGGAGAAGATGAGGAAAAATAACATCTAGATCAGAGGAGATGTAACTGGATATATGTAGTGCTTTACTCACCTGTGTGTTTAGTAACGAAATGTAATTTAAAAAGTAATCCCTCATGGGTCCTAATGTGGTGTCAATCGTTTTGACAGGAAGATTAGCACTGCATTCTGTGCTTTTTTCTGTCAAGCCTGAAGGAAGTATGACTATTGCATGACAATGGCCTCATTTTTGTTAACATTTCTCAATGCTTTCTTCCTTGGAGGTACCCGGATCAAACTTCTGGACACAAGGAGGTACTTGATGTGAAAAGTTTGAGAACCGCTGGTCTAGGGAAGCAACACTTATATGAATCTTTGAAGAGAGCTTTATTGCAGAAAGATTAAAAAAAATCCATAACCCCTTAATGACCAAGGGTTTTTTCATGTATTATCACTGTCATATTACAATATCTTTAACTTGCTAATTAACTTTTATTAACTCTTTCATGGGGAATGGGAAAACAGCAATACTGCCATTGAGTTTTTATATTATAAATTTTCCAGCATAAATAACATGATAACTTTTATTCTCTAGATCAGTATGATTACATTGATGCCAATAAAACCCCCTTTAAAAACATTTTTTGCATTGCTACATCCTAAGACCCAACACTTTTTGTTTTTTACAGAGCTGTGTAAGGGTTGATTTTTGTGGGATGACTTGTAGTTTTCATTGGTTCATTATGAAATAAATAACATTTTTTATTGCATTTTATCCTTCTTTTGTGGCAAAAAACAGGAATTCTGTTATATATATATTTTTATTTTTATGGAGTTTGCCTTGCATGATAAATTATGTCATAATTATATAGTGTGGGTTGTTACAGATGCAGCTATACCAAATACGTTGAGGGTTTTTTGTTTTTTCATTTTTTTTTCATTGAAAAGCATTTTTCTTATTGGAAAAAGATATATATTTTAAATACTATGCTATCAGTACTATACTGACAGCCACTATCAGGCTGTCCCAGAGATGCATAGCCTGATAGGCATACACTGCAGGCATACCTTGGGGTGGCTTCATTAGCCCCCAGTCTGCCATACTAAACATTGGAACCATACAATTACATTTTTGGGTTGCAGATGCCTGAGAGAGGGAGATCCCTTCCTCTAAACCACTTAAATTCCTCAGCATTGACCATGGCATCTAAAGTGTTCAATGACCTAGACTGGCACGTCTACTGATCAGTGCAATTAAAGGAGCCCAGCTGTCGTATAAGACCTGTGCAGAGATAATATAAGGCCACCTTAAAGGGACACTGACAGGGCCAATAAGCATATTGAGGTATATATATGGCAGTACAGGTCTTATAAGGGGTATTACAATCATCTAAGTATCCCCCCTGTCCACATTCTACATACAGTAAACTTAAGTTTTATAACCTGCTCCAATGGTCTTCAATCTGCCCAAGGGGCGGCGTTTCACCTCTCTTGCGCCCAGCCAGCCTCCCCAACTGCCGCTTTGAAGCGCCGCCCAGCTCATGAATATTCAGTTTGCTGGGCGGCTTCTGCGGTCCCCGCTACGAAACGCTGCACTTAACAGTGCCCGGCGCATGCGCCGGATCTTGTAAAGTCCGGTACAGTAAGCGCCGCCCAGCTCATCAATATTCACTTCGCTGGGCGGCGCTTACTGTCCCCTACTTCACAAGATCCGGCGCATGCGCAGGGCACTGTTCAGCGCAGCGCTTCAGAGCGGGGACCGCAGAAGCCGCCCAGCAAACTGAATAATCATGAGCTGGGCGGCGCTTCAAAGCGGCAGTTGGGGAAGGCTGGCTGGGCGCAAGAGAGGTGAAACACCGCCCCTTGGGCAGATTGAAGACCGTTGGAGCAGGTTATAAAACTTAAGTTTACTGTATGTATAATGTGGACAGGGGGATACTTAGATGATTGTAATACCCATTATAAGACCTGTACTGCCATATATACACCTCAATATGCTTATTGGCCCTGTCAGTGTCCCTTTAAGGTGGTTGTCTAAGTTTAGAGCTGAACCCTGACATATCCTCCTTTTCACCCAGGCAGCCCCCTTAATATGAGCATTGGAGAATTTTATGGTCCGATGCTCTTCTTTGCCCTGCTCTGAATCGCACAGGGAAAATACTTTTTATGGAGATCCGGTGAGGTACCAGGCTCTCCATAGGGTAAGCTAGTCAGAGGCTTCTGCCTAGCTGTGAGCCCGGTGATTCACTAGCACTGATGAGTGGACTTTAGCTGTGCCCTACCTTGTAAAACGGCTAGGGGAGCACTAAAGTCCGCCCATCAGTGCCAGAGACATTACCGGCAACACAGCTTAGGTGGAAGCTTTTGCCTAGCAGTTTGAAAATATAAACAAATAAGTCCTTGCCCTGCACGATCCAGCACATTTTCTCTTAAAATATATCATTTCTTTTATTATTACCAATATTATCTAAAAGTGACCAAACATATTACAATAATTCAAATTGGTTCAATGACACTAGGCACAAGACAAACAATCTTTCAAGTACTAGTAACTATTAGATTAAAATTTTGAACCTGCCTGGCATCTTTACAGAGGATAATGACTTGTCATCAGTTGACTAAGATGATTGTTCATTGTTAAAGTTCACCCGAAGAATGATTGTTTAGGTTTAAAATGTCAGTTATATCATCTTTAGACTAATGTGTATGCCCACCTTAAGAAATTAGATGATCTGTATGAAATGTTTCAAGCAGTGTATAAATCCAACTACTTATAGCATCTTACAACACTGAATATGGAATTATTTATGTTGAAACAAAAATCCAAGAACAAACTTGTATGTTATCTAAATTGTATTGTTATAACAAAGGAAGTTTCAGTGTAAAAGGATAATAATTCTTCATAACAGTAGCATATGTTGAGCAGGATGTGAGCAAGTGCTTTCTTTTTATAAGGCAATATAGATTTGACAGTAGCTCAAAGAAAATACCGATAAATATAGATAAGATAATGCAGAAGAGCGTGTTACTTTGAATATCTTTTCTCTTAATGAACAATTTAACAAGAGCATTTAATAATAGAAGACAGATATCAAATACTAAGTCAAGAAAAGAAGACATGACACACATTCAAATTAATTCCTTTAAGAAGGAAGAATAAGAGAAGGAAGAAATGGTTAGGTGAGAGAATTATTATATTGGTCCCTCATACAGATGAGTTGCCCAAATGATGACATAAATGCAATATACTTAATATAATAAATTTAATTGTTAGCTAAATTATAACAAAATATTACTCTTCTTTCTGGTCTACAGTTGGTTCTTGGTTGTTCACACATGGCTTATTTGTTTCAGAAATCTGTTACATACATTTATATTCAGTTGCAGAGATGGTCACACCAAAAATGCTACACATAAACATACTGTACCTATGGCAGTATGATATCAATTTATTCATTAGTATTTTTTGGGAGAGTGGAAAGAAACCAAAGACTAGAGTACCCAAAAGAAATTCACAAACACAGGGAGTTCGTACAAACTCCATGGTTGGAATTGAACACATGACCCCACTCCTGTAAGGCACCGTGCATACCATTTACTTTATATATAACAAGCCTAACTAGATGCATAATATTTCTGGTGGTCTAGGAGAACAAATGGGCTAAAATTGATATCTATCATCGCTGGTGGTCTAGAGTGGTTTACTGGTTAACATTCAATATTTTATAATATTCTTTGTGGTTTAGGATAGGGAAAAGGTTAATTAATGTTTGTAGTCTATTGCAAGAAGGTATTAAAAATTGAAATCAATGAGGCTGTGTTGAAGTTTCCTGCACAGCAGCTGAATGGGTGTAACATTGAGTTTAGTCCAAGAATTGGCAGTTAGGCTCCCACAATCAAAAAGTAATGACACATCCTAACAACACGCTTTCGCTTCTAATACAAGAATCCCTTTAAAGGGATGCTGTCACAATGAAAATGCAGTGAAGTCCACAGGCAGAATGATATAGAGCAGGAGGAGCTAAACAGATTGATATAGCACTTTGTGAGAAAATATTCAGTATAACTTATAATTTTCAGATCTTAAAGGGAACCTGTCACCGGGATTTTGTGTATAGAGCTGAGGACATGGGTTGCTAGATCGCTGCTAGCACATCCGCAATACCCAGTCCCCATAGCTCTGTGTGCTTTTATTGTGTAAAAAAAAACCAATTTGATACATATGAAAATTAACATGAGATGAGTCCTGTCCCTGAATCATCTCACGTACAGGACTCATCTCAGGTTAATTTGCATATGTATCAAATCAGTTTTTTTAAACCATAAAAGCACACAGAGCTATGGGGACTGTATAGTGCGGATGTGCTAGCGGCCATCTAGCAACCCATGTCCTCAGCTCTATACACAAAATCCCGGTGACAGGTTCCCTTCAAGATCTGCTCAGTCTGGTGTTAGGAGTCCAGTGGCCGGTCCTATCGGACAGCCTTCCATTTATGAGTTTGCATATGGAGATAGCTGTGAATCACTTAAGTCTGAAAATTGAAGATATTTTCTTTACTAAAATTAAAGTTATTCTGAAGCTTCCCCTACAAATTATACAATAATCTGCTGAGTTTCTCCTACACTACAACATGCTGCCCACAGATCAGATAGCACGTTCAATGCGACTGGTTTCCTTAATATGTTTTAAGCACACTATAGATATTATTATCGTCTACTTTATTAAATCCTGCTCTCCAACCTTTCACAGTATATTCTCAGAAACTTTATTTTAAAACTTATTTAAGTCTGAGAATATCTGTCTTCCGGGATACTTACAACTTTCAGCAATTCTGTGGCTATAGTTGTTGAGGGACATTGATTACAAATTCATTTTATCTACCAGTATCTTGCTTATAATCTTGGATGTGAAATATTAATATGGAACATATCTATATTATGTATTTTTTATTATTAATAGAAGAATTAAATTATCCTCAGCTAGACTGCCTTATTGGCCCCAACCTGATTTTCTATTTGTTGAGAACATTTTATCATTAGAAAATCAATTTTTCCAGTAATAAATAATTCCATGTGTAGTATGTGAGAACATTAAATACACATTTCTATGAAAGTTCTATTTGTGAGCATTTTTAGTTACTTCACTTCAACTGAATCTAATGTTTTCTTGCTCAGTTTCCAAATTAGACATAAAACAGGTAGAACATTAGATGCATCTCTCTAAGGACAGAGTTTATCATGCATGTAATATCAGTAAATGGAAAAGTTCAACTTAATGATGCAAATCTTTATTTTATAATTGCCATATGAATGTGGTGCACAGTGAAAGCTGAGTTTCTTCGCGAAAACTGATATATACATTTACACGGACCGATATCAATATGTTGTGTAAACTATGCAATAAGTAATATACAACAGGAACGATTGCAGCAGGCCTAGAATAAGGTGGGTTGGCATGATCGGGAAGAATTAAGGTAGCGATAATGAAACAGAGTGTGCTCCCTTCCCTAAGTACAATGGCTATTATTTTATAATGTGTCAATGCCCTAGTGTGTGTGAGTGTATGGGCAGGGGGGAAGTATCATAATTGCATTGTGGTCCAACAGATTTTTTGTTTATTGGCCATGTCACATAAAATAACTATAGTAGTAAGGTATTTGAGGTTCATGGGAGCCATCAGTGGTATGTTTAACTCAGTTATGTGAGCTCAGGTAACTGGCACAGTAGAGACTTTGTTGGTTGGGATAACAGAGAATAAGAGTAAAATAAAATGTAAACTTTTTTGTCTGTAAACAATCATGGGATTGTGGATAAGGGCATACACTGTAGAAGCTAATGCTGTGTAAGTTATAATAATAATACTGCCCTGCATTGTATGTTTGCTCCTTTGTATTTTAATCTTAAAAATGGTTATGATTAACAGATGGTGGAGGTTATTATTTATAAAAGAGATTGTACAGCATTGGGCTCTGTTCAACTGTGTTTGAGGCATCTATTGGAGGTATGCCTGTGACTGCTAACCGAAGGGTCAGTGAAAAATCAGCGCTGAAGTGGCGGCCAATGCCTGGAGGCACCTTTCCAGCATACTGACAGAGGCCCGTGGAATTGACGTCTGGCAGCGGCTCTGCCCAGAGGTCTGTATTTGGAGAGTGTATTGGGCTGAGAGCCGCGACTGGAGACGCTGAGAAAGGACTGTACACCCTAAGGTACTTGTGCTCTGGGTTCCGAACTTTTACTGTCCCTGAAGTGTATTCAGTAAATCCCCACGGAGTACCTGTACTGTCTGGGATTGTGTTGGGGGAAGTCTTCACACCTGAAAGCCCTTGGTCTGCTGATATAGCTCATTAATCCACCTGTGAGGCCCCATTGATTATACAAAGTTATTCCTATACACAAGCGGCTACAGACTCTATAGTATCTTGCCGCTTATATCGGCAAACCTCTGCTGTTTGTGGGTAATACAAGAGATTCCGCAGCAAATGAATATTCACTTATTATCTTAAACACAGCAACACAACGCAATTTGATTTTTCCTGTAGGATTCTTATTTTTGTTGAACAATTATTTACACAAATGGATCTGGATTAACCACAAGTGACTGTCTTTTCTTTTTAGATTCCGTTTTTCACCTTTCTTATAATACTGGCACTTGGATACCGGGACTGTTCTTCAATATCAGCACATTGGGAATTTGTGTGTTTTTTTTTTCACATTTTGTATAGGTAGTAGATGTATTAAGTATATTTGCTCAGATAACACTCCCCTACAGCGGGCGCCTCCATGTGTATATAGATTGGACGGATCTGACCACTAGCAGCTCCATTCAATCTACAATAGCTTATTATCTACAATAGCTTATTATGTATTTTTAGCGACCATCACTAGTTTTATATTTATTGTTTAGTATAATTTTACTGTGTATTTTATTGTGTAGTGACAGGCTTGTATTTTATACTGTCCAAAGATATTGACTATAGTTCCTACACCAAGCGCTTGCACTTTTGGCACGATTTGCAATTTTCTCTGAACGCACCTGCACTTTGCGGAATCTGCCCAAGAACACCCCCTCGCCCGGCTTCAGCGCTGTGGCACGCCAAGGGGGGGGGGGGCAGAGCCGACAGAGGGACGGTGCTCGGCGTCCTTACGCCACCCCTCACATAAAACTACAACAGTGCAAGAGGCCGCGGTCGGCGGATTCGACTCGGGACCCTCACGCTGCCTACACACCCTGAAAAGGCTTACCTGCACTTACTAAAGTGGCGACCCCTCTTGGGGGCCACCAGACCAAGCACTTGCACTTTTTGGCACAATTTGCAATTTTCTCTGAACGCACCTGCACTTTGCGGACTCTGCCTAAGAACGCCCCCAAGCACGGCTCCAGCGCTGTGGCACGCCAAGGGGAGGGGCGGAGCCGACAGAGGGACAGCATTCAGCGTCTTTACGCCGCCTCACACATAAAAAATGTACACGTACCACGGACGGGTCCGGCGGACGGGTCCGGCGGTCCAGAAGACACGCCCGTCTGAGCCCGTCCGGGCCAGGAGGGACCAGAGAAACCAGAGCGGTCACCCTGGGTCTCATACCATAGATCTGCAAATCAAGTACGATTCACAACAACTGTTGGCACGACAAAACAGGGGTACAGATATCTCTGGTACTATTTTAACCAAAGCTTTTAAATTTAAGATTTTAAAAACACCTATTTTTAACCATTCGCCACAAACCATAGATAGCACAGACCCAAAATATCCAGAACAAAATAAATGGCCCCCGAAAAGAAAATCCCTCCACACTGACTTAAGATGTGCCTTAATAAACGCCAGATCGGCAGTTAAGAATAAATATGAAATTCGCGATTTATGCATAGATAGAAATTATGAATGTCTGTTCATTACGGAATCATGGTTTACAGAAAAGTCTAGGGTAGACATCGGGGAAATGCTCCCACCAGACTACAAGATCATCATAAAGAACAGATCTAACAAACAGGGGGGAGGGATAGCGATTGTACATAAAAACACAATAAAAATAACAGAAATTAACCTTCCTACGGAAAACCCATCATGGGAAACACTCACAGCACGTTTGACGATCGAAAATAAATACACAATAATAATAGCGTTATGCTATAGACCCCCAGGACCCCGCACTTATTTCACAGACAACTTCATAGAATGGGCCACGGATCTCGCAATAAAACATCATAGACTCCTTATTCTAGGGGACCTTAACCTTTGGTTCAACGATAAGCAAGATACCCCAGCCCAAAAAGTCACCACACAGCTCGACTTAGCCCAACTCACCTTAAGGGTTGACAAACCCACACATAAAGCGGGTCACCTGCTTGATCCGATTTTTGAAAAAAATCTAAACTTAACGGTAGAAGATCCAGAAGAATTGCTCTGGACCGACCATAGACTCATAGCCTTCGAACTCCACATCCCAATTAACACGAAGCAGCTAACCACAGGAGAAAAAAAAAAATTGGCGAAGAAATAACAACAACTTGACATATGACAAAATCCTACCTACTCTAGAAGAACACATCAGTAAAATCGACTTTAAATTGCCCTGTGAGAAACTCACATTACAATTAGACGACATCGTCAAAAAAACGGCGGACCAACATGCCCCCTTGAGATTGGTAAAGAAATCAGGGAAAAAAGCACCGTGGTATACGAGAGAACTAAAAACAGTGAAAATAGAATGCAACAGACTAGAGAGGGCATGGAGAAAAAATCCGAAAGAAGAATCACAGCTAAAATATAAGACCCAACTGACGATTTACCACAAAGCAATCTTTAAGGCCAAACAAGACCATTTTGCTAGCGAGATCGAAAACGCTGCTCAAAAGCCTAAAAAGATCTTTCAGATCATTTTCGATCTGGCTAACCCCGATGGCCTTAAAACCACCATCCCCGAATCCCAAGACCTCTGCAATGACATCTCGAAATTTTTTAAACAAAAAGTCGACGATATCCAAAACGACATCCTGCTAGCTCAACAGGCAACTGTCCCCCCCATAGAGAACAAAGTGACAAACCCTACTCACACCTTCACCCTATGCCCATTAAAACTTGAAGACCTAACAAAAACCATGAAAAACATGTCCAAAGCAACTTATCCCCTCTCCAATATCCAAACTAAATCTCTTATTGAATGCACGACCATCATTGCCCCGTTAATTCTAACAATCATAAATGACTCCTTTCTCAGTGGCAACGTCCCTGAGACTCTCAAGTTAGGAATCATAACTCCCCTCCTCAAGAAACCAGGAGCAGACATAAATATAATGGCCAATTTCAGACCGATTACCAACATCCACCTAATAGCTAAAATCATGGAGACAGCAGTGGCAAGCCAACTCCAGCTGCACGTAGAAAAGCATCGACTTTTAGATGAACACCAGTCGGGCTTTAGGCCAACACACAGCACGGAATCAGCCCTGGTAAGCCTATGGGATGAAGCCCTAGGGGTCGCAGACGAGGGAGGGGGGACCTGGTTGGTCCTCATAAACATGTCGGCAGCCTTTGACATTATCAGTCATCCCATCCTCCTAAATAGATTAAAAGCTGACATCGGAGTAGATAGCCACGGACTTGCCTGGTTTGACTCCTTTCTGAAAAACAGAACTCAGAGAGTCAAACTGGGCTAATTTTTTTCCCCAGTTCAGAAGGTGGAGTGGGGAGTCCCTCAGGGATCTCCCCTCTCGCCATTACTCTTTAACATTTATGTCCGACCTCTGCTCGCTATTCTGAAGGAGTATAACATCAGCTATGAGTCTTATGCGGACGATACACAGATTCTTTTGAGAGTATCGAAATCCGCTGATGACTATAAGCTCACGCAAGAAGGACTAAATAAGGCCAGGAACTGGCTAGCATATAACCACCTCAAACTCAACCCGACCAAGACTGAGCTTATTGCACTACATAAAACACCTGAGGCTGCCGCCCCGTCTATCTTCGGGGAAAATGTTGCCATTGTCACACAAGGAAAGAGTCTGGGGATAATCTTGGATCAAGAAATGAGCCTCCGTCCCCAGATTAAAGAAGTAATACGGAAAGCAAACTTCGCCCTATTCCTTCTAAAAAAAGCCCTACCGTTTCTTCCCAACACATGCAGACAGGTCGTGGTGGGAGCTCTAGTCAACTCCCACCTGGACTATGGTAATGCAATGTATGCGGGGCTGCCAGAGAAAGATCTGGGAGTTCTACAACACTGTCAAAACAGAGCCATCCGGCTCATCAAGAAACTAGACTGGACAGATTCTGTCACAAAAGCACGCAGGGAACTCCACTGGCTCCCAGTGAAAGAGAGAGTGCAGTTTAAGCTGTGCTGCTTAACACACAAAGCTCTCTACAAAACAGGTCCCATCTACCTGCAAAAGAAGATAACACGTCACCATCCTCCTAGAGAACTGAGATCCACCTCAGCCTCCCTTTTGTCGGTGCCAAGAACCCGCCTCAAGACAAGGGGGGACAGACGTTTCTCAGTAATGGCCCCCAAAATCTGGAACTCCCTCCCAGAACACATTAGAACAACATCAGATTACCTGGAATTCAGGAGGTTGGTTAAGACCTGGCTTTTTGTGTAGGATGACGAGGGGCCCACCAATATAGCCGTCGACAAGCGCTTCGATCGGATTAAGTTCCTCTAGAGCGCTATATAAGGACTTAGTAACATAACATAACATGGGTTGGGAATGCATATCTCCAATGGAAGCCTCCAATAAATGCCACTGTGCCGGCATATAGTGGCAACTTAGCATAGAATGTAAAAACAGGTTATACAATGTAGTATAGGCAGGGACAGTTTTAGAAAACATGTAGCCCTGGGCAAAAGTGGGGCCACAAATTAAAGATTATAACACATTTTTTTAGTTCAAATGGCAGTATGCTAGAGTATTACTAAGATTTTAAAAGACCAGAGGCAGTATCCTCAAGGCATATGCCCCTTACCCACAAGTAAATTCATATACATATGTAGGGGGTCACTTACTATTCTGAAATATGCCTACATATTTCTGGCGCAGATAGCGGTGCGGCAGTTACTTCGCCCACTCATGTCAGGTCTAAAATTGTGGGTGTGGTGTGGACAGGCAGGCCTGTCTCATTTTACATTTTCTATGCACGTTTTAGGCATAAAAATGGTCTAAATGGAAGACAGAGCGGCATGCGCCGAAGTTATGGAGAAGCCTGTGCCTCTTCATAACTGCGGTAGATCCAACACCACCTACGGGCCTTTATTAAGACCGGCGTCTAAAACACTGGTGTTAATAAATCTGCCCCATACTTGTCAAATATTACCACTATACAAGGACCAAATATTACCACCATACAGTAATTAAATATTTAATATTTATGTAGTTACATAGTTAATATGATTTCAAAAAGACAAGGACCTATCTAGTCCAACCTCCATACAGAAATTTAGCAAAATGCACTGTACAAAGGACTATATGACCAGTGATACCATGAAATGCCTTTGGTCTCTGCAGTAAACACTCCACAACTAGGGTTGAGCGAACCCGAACTGAAAAGTTTGGGCTCGTACCAAACTTTAGGATTTTTGGACCCCGGACCCAACCCGAACTTTTCAGTAAAAGTTTGGGTTTAAGTTCGGTGTTCGGCGATTTAATGGCACTTTTTGAAATGCTGCAGAGCAGCCAATCGACAACCATTTAACTTGTAGGAACTTAGAAGCCATCACAGCCTTGCCTAGTAATGGCATGGCTGTGATTGGCCAGTGCAGCCTGTGACCCAGCCTCTATATAAGCTGGAGTCACGCTGCTCTGATTAGTGTAGGGATAGGATGCTGCTGCTGTGAGGGATAGAATAGGAAAAAAAAATTAATCTGAAGTGCGTGTTAACTAAGCGATCTATATAGATTTTGTTTTTTTGGGTGCAGTGCACATTTTTTTTACCCTGCCCAGAGCCCAGTGACACAGAAAAATAACTTTTTCCGTCTGTTAGTTAGGTGGGCGGCGGTGGCCATTTTATGCAAGTTCAGTGCACCAACACAGTATATGTGCATTTGTGACATTCAAATACAAGCTTGAAATACTACAATAATATTCTGGGTTTAAAAAACACCAATTTTTTGGCAATAACCTACATCTGGGGCCTATGCTGCATTTGTTAGTGTGAAATACAAGCTTGAAATACTGCAATAATAATCTGGGTTTAAAAAAGCACCCATATTTGGCAATACCCTACATCTGGGGCATTTGCAGCATTTGTCAGTGTTAAATCCAAGTTAGAAATACTGCAATAATTTTCTGGGTTTAAAAAAACACACATTTTTGGGCAATAACCTACATCTGGGGCCTAGGCTGCATTTGTTAGTGTGAAATACAAGCTTGAAATACTGCAATAATAATCTGGGTTTAAAAAAGCACCCATATTTGGCAATACCCTATATCTTGGGCCTATGCTGCATTTGTCAGTGTGAAATACAAGCTTGCAATACTTCAATAATTTTCTGGGTTTAAAAAAACACACATTTTGGGCAATACCCCACATCTGGAGCCTATGTTGCCTTTGTTAGTGTGACATACAAGCTAGAAATATTGCAATAGTATTCTGGGTTTTAAAATACACCCATTTTGGGCAAAATACTAAATTTGCAGCCTTTGCTGTACCTGTCAGTGTGAAATACAAGTGTTTGAAACTGCTGTTATTTTCTGCTATGAAAAAAAACACCCATTTTGGGCAAAATACTAAATTTGTGGCATTTGCTGCATCTGTCATTGTTAAATACAAGCTTTAAATACTGCAATAATTTTCTGTGTTTAAAAAAGCACCCATATTTGGCAATACCCTACATCTGGGGCCTATGCTGCATTTGTTAGTGTGAAATACAAGCTTGCAATACTTCAATAATTTTCTGGGTTTAAAAAAACACCCATTTTTGTCAATACCTTACATCTAGGGCCTATGTTGCCTTTGTTAGTGTGACATGCATGCTTGAAATACTGCAATAGTATTCTGGGTTTAAAAAAACATCCATTTTAGGCAAAATACTAAATTTGCAGCCTTTGCTGCATCATTCAGTGTGAAATACACACTTTAGATACTGCTGTTATATTCTGTTATATATAAAAAAACACCCATTTTGGGCATAATCATAAATTTGCGGAGAATGAGAAGAGCGCCGAACAAGGGACCTGGTCCCAGTCGTGGTGCTGCTGGTGCAGCTCCTGTTGCAGGGAAAGAACGTGGTCGATCTGTGCCAGCTACACGCACAAGTGAAACACCTTCCTCAGGTGCGAGTAGTTGACAAAACCTTCAGTGTTATTTGGTTTGGCCTAATGCGGCTCTACGAATGGTGAGGCCAGAACAAGTACAGGCGATAGTAGATTGGGTTGCTAACAGTGCCTCCAGTTTCTTCACATTGTCTCCTACCCAGTCTCCTGCTGAAAGATCAGAGTTGGCACCTGCAGCCGATGTCCATCAGTCTTTCACCTCACCCCCTTGCAAATCAGCCAAGCAGTCTGAGCCCCAAGGCATGCAGCCGTCTCTTCTGCTTTTTGATGACTCTGCTAGCAGGGTTTCCCAGGGCCATCCACATAGCCCTGCCCCAAAAGTGGAAGAGATGCCCAACCACTTATGTTTCAAGATGAGTACATGGGAGGACCACTGCAGCACGTCTCGGATGATGACGAAACACAGGTACCAACTGCTGTGGCTTTCTTCAGTATGCAGACCGACAAGGAGGGCAGGGGTGAAGACTGGGTGGAAGATGATGTGGAGGACGATGAGGTCCTCGACCACACATGGAATCAAGGTCGTGCAAGTGACCTGTGTAGTTCAGAGGAAGAGGCGGTGGTCGCACAGAGCCACCAGCACAACAGTAGAAGGAGCAGGGTGCAAAAGCAGAGCGGCCGTCCTCTAGACAGTACGCCTGCTACTGCCCAACGCAGCAAGGGACCAAGCAAACCAAAGCCAACTCCAAGGAGTTCCCTGGCATGGCAGTTCTTCAGACAATGTGCTGACGACAAGACATGAGTGGTTTGCACGCTGTCTAATCAGAACCTGAAGCGAGGCATAGTAAGTAAGCAAGTAAGGTCTCTGGCTCCTCTTGCTTCCTCTTCTGCTGCAGTCTCAGCCTCTTCATCCACATCTGGAGGGACGGTGGCACCTGCCACCCCGCAAACAGAGGATCTGTCAGCAACACCACCACCTGAGGCACCAAGCATCTTCACAATGTCCCATGGAAGCGTTCAGCTCTCCATCTCCCAAACACTGGAGCGGAAGAGGAAGTACCCCCCCTACCCACCCGCGATCCCTAGCCCTAAATTCCAGCATTTCAAAATTACTGGCCTTTGAAATGCTGTCATTCTGTCTGGTGGAGACGGAGAGTTTTAAAGGCCTTATGGCGGTGGCTGTTCCACAGTACGTCGTGCCCAGCCGCCACTACTTTTCCAGGCGAGCCATCCCTTCATGCACAACCAAATGGTGGCAAAATCAGGTGTGCACTGCTCTTGCCCCTCTGGCCAGACAAAACTGACGTCTAACTCCTTGGAGCCATATGGATGGATCAAGGCAAAGCTGTCAGTTGCCTTGAAACCCATCCCAAGCAGGAACTTCGCCACCCTCTTTCTTGTAGGGCAGGATTCATCGCTACTCCACTTGAGACAGACCACATTCCGTCTGACTCCAGGACCGGCTGTGGGTGAAGACCAGGCGGTCTTGCCCCCGCTCTGCTTTCGGAAGGCCCTCATACCTCATGACAGATCAACCTTCTTCCCCTCTACAGTGATGGAGCTCTCCCCCTTTTTGAGGGCCTCCAGCAGTTGCTATCACCAGACTCTGATAGCAAAGAAGCCAATGAGGACAGCCTCTCCCCCCTACAGCTGCAGCCACACTGGCATAACTTCTGCCAGGTATTACAGATGCACACTACCTACAGGAGGAACTGTCCCAGACACCCCTGAAGGGGCTACATGAGGGGCCCCCGCCACTTTTACAACGGCCAGCCGACCACACGTTCCACCAACGGGATCCGGAACAGCAACCTTAACACCAACAACTTTATTACTATCACCAACAACTTTATAACTATCACCCTGGGTAACTGCCTCTGCGGTGGCCACCACCATATCATCCCCCCCCCCCACACACACACTGCTGGACCAGTGGGAATAGTGGGGACAGTAAGGACAGTAGGGACTTCAGCCTCAGCCTCCACAGCCTTTGCGGCTGCTTCATAGGCTTCGTTGGCTCTTTTGTCCTAATGTGGTAAATGTATTTGGGCCTCTGCTACTATCCTCCTCACCTCCCCCTCTCAACACTTTATATTTCATTACGATTTTCCCAGCCCTTTTGGCTGCCTTCATAACCATCCTATCTTTACCAGCAGGGCTTTCCTTCCCTGACACTCCAGGTTGGCGTTCTGTGGCACCACTGCTCCCAGCCAACCCCGCCGCTCCGGTCTCACACACAGCGGCTGCAGGGATCCTGCTTCCTCCTCTCCCGCCCCCAGACAATCCTACAGACGTGTCTACGGACGCTCCCACCGCTCTGGCCCCGCCCTCCCACGGCCAGCACACTAACACAGGCGTGAGGGACAGCGGGAGACACAGGCGCGGCAGAGCTAACAGGGGCAGAGGAGGCAGGGACCCCAACATGGCTCGTTGCAAGGGGGGCGGCAATGGTTGGCGGGGCTTCCCGATGTTTCTGCACCCCCCCGCTTTCTATTGCAGCCATTGAGCCATCACTCATCAGCACCTCCTTCTTGCCGTCCCTGCCACTGCATGCAGGGACGGCGTCCTGCACCTTCTTTCTATGCTCAATCTCCCCATTTCCATGCTCTGGTCCCACTACAGAGACCGGGCTAGAGGGGCTAATGGGGGCTGCGCTCTGAACCGACTTTGCAGCCGGCCCAGAGTGCATTTGCTAGGACACATATATAAGTTTTGTCTCACCAATAGTTTTTTTCTTCTTTGTCTTCTGTTTCTTTCTCTTTTGGATTTTCTTCTTCCTCAGGTAATTTGTCGCCAAACCACAGACTGTCTTCACTTATCCTGGGGAACTCCAACTGACGGATCTGCGGTATCAGTTGCCCCCCACTCCACTGCCATCAGCCTCAAAGTCGTCATCCGAGTTGGTGGGGGCTGTATCCTCAGCCTCCGTCTCCTCAGCCTTCAAAGCAGTTTTTTGCGGTTGCTGCTTTTACATTTCTTTGAAACGGGCCTCGTTCACTAGATTTTCTTTAAAAGGGCCCCTATTTACAAGAATGGTCGCCCTTCTGTCTTCCAACCCTTTTATCTCCTTTTTCAGCTTCTTTAGATTTGCCAAAAATCTGTGGTCTGCTCCTTTTAGACGCTCTATCCGCCTTGAGTCTTTCCACCCTTAGGTCTTTATGCATTCTTCTCAAGGTCTTGCCGGTTTCCTCGTACTTCCGGAGGTACACCCTTATCCTGGAGCTATAGATGTTAACTGACTCCTGGGGCCGCATGTTACCCCAGCCGACCACCGCCGGGCCTGGCTTTCCTCCAGGAGTACTTTCTGAGGACCCCTGAGACTTGCCATCAATCTTTACAATCGTCACAGAAGCTTTGCGGCTACCGTGGTACTTTTCACTCCTTGGGGTTGTAGGGGCAACATTAACACTGCCCCCACTATATTTTCCTGTCCCCAAGGAGGATGCCGAGGCTGGTAGCTTGGCTTCCATTACCTCCTGTTGGCCAACCTCCGGAAGCAGGATCCTGGGCCTTGCCTGAGCTTATGGCCGAGGACCCTACCAGCTCCCTAGAGAGAGGTCGGGCCTGGCCTGGGGAAAGATCTTATTCTCCCCGCAGGTCTGGTGATGTCTTCAGAGGAAAAGATGGAAAAATCCCTGGAACTCAGCACTGGATACACAAGCACGCTCTCCACATAGCCTCTTTCCGCGGCTGCTGGCACTGTTCCTGAGATGTTCCCAAACATTGACCCACATTAGCCAATACAAGCCTGCAAGTCATTCTCTTGAAATCCCAACTGCCATAAACACAGTTTTACTCCAGGTTTCCATAACAACCCAGCCATTTTTCTTTACTGCTTAAAGGGGCGGGCACTGTGCAGGTCACTGTTTTTAAAGGGGAAGGCACAGTGGAGGTCCCTGTAATTAAATGGGAGGCCACTGTGGAGGTCACTCTTATTAAAGGGGTGGGCGCTATGAAGGTCACTGTTAAAGGGGCGGTCACTGTGAAAGTCACTGTTAAAAGGGTGGTTACTGTGAAAGTCACTGTTAAAGGGGCGGTCACTGTGAAAGGGGCGGTCACTGTGAAAGTCACTTTTAAAGGGGCGGGCACTGTGAAGGTCACGGTTAAAGGGGCGGCCACTATGAAGGTCACTGTTAAAGGGGTGGTCAATGCTAAAGGAGCGGTTCTTGTTGAAGGGGCCAGCACTGTGGAGGTCACTGTTAAAGGGGCAGGCACTGTTAAAGGGTCAGGCATTCTGAAGATAATTGTTAAAGGGGCAGTCACTGTGCAGGTCAATGTTAAAGGGGTGGCCACTGTGGGGGTAAATGTTAAAGGGGCGGGCACTGTGGAGGTAATATTTATGGGGGAAACTGTCAGTATCTTTTATGACACATGGAAACATAAAATGAGATAGATTAAATATACCCATGCAAAGCCGGGTCTTTCTGCTAGTCTCTTATATAAATAAAAATGAGTTTCTGTCTGTCTGTTCTTTATGTGCGACCAAATGACTAAACGCTCTAAACTCTATAGGATGTACCATTCCTGAGATATTCCCCAAAAATGACCTGCATTAGCCAATACAAACCTACAAGTCTTTCTCTTCAAATCCCAACTGCCACACACACAGTTTTAGCCATTTTTCTTCACTGCTGTAGGTCAGCTTTAGGCTAGGGCTACAGGAAAACAATAAGTCACACGACACATAGGGCACAACTATGCTGCTACATGCATCCATGTCACAGTATAAATTTTGATGTCGTCATATAGCCTTAGTATTATAGGGGCAGGGCGCTGTGGAGGTCACAGTTAAATGGGATGGCACTGTGGAAGTCACTGTTAAAGAGGCGAGCACTGTGGAGGTCATTGTTAAAGGGGTGGGCTATGTGGAGGTCACTGTTAAAGAGGAGGGCACTATGGAGGTCACTGTTAAAAGGGCAGGGTGCTGTGGAGGTCACTATAAATTTGCGATTAGAATATCTGCGATGAACACTATTCGCAAATATGAACATATAGCACTATATTCTAAATAGTCGCAAATTCTCGAAGTTGCGATATTCGCAAATAAAATTTGTGATTTGAATATTCACGCTCAACACTATTCAGTAATTTGGTCAGTTATATCCATCAGTTATTGTGAACAAAAATCAGTAGTGAAGACTACACAGAGATAAGGTATAATGGAACGATCTGCACCTGTACTGTATGGGTATTGACTTGCACCTGGTTTTGGCTCACAATAACTGAAAGAACTAACTGACCAAATTACTGAAGTGTGAACTTGACCTTATCTGTACAAATTCATGATCTGGGTACCCTTGGAGTGACTGCAACCTCTGAACACTATGTAGTCATGCCCACGCTTTAGTTTTTCATTTCATAATCATATTAATATGTCTTCTGTACTGCTTTGCATTGCACAATGTAACATGCCAACATGTATGTGAATCAGCAGCTCATAAGTAAGAATGGCAATCATGTGTAATTCTCATTCAACAGAATACTATGAAGAGCAAATGGATTGTTGTCATATTAAAAACTTTGGCATATCTGAAATGTAGTTTAAACATAATGGTTTATCAAGCAGGTTTAAACTATTGTAAATGATGATCATTAGTTGTAATGCATTCATATGAAATTTATGATACTTAATCTGTATGCCACAAAGTAAGAAACACATCAACACAGTGCAAGAGTCATAATATCTTACAATATCAGCATAAAGCTAATATTGTCAATAGCTAGGAATTATGACAGCCATTTTGCTTATCACTAAACAAGCTTTATTACAGCTCAACATCTTTGTATCATAGTAAGATAGGTAGGTTTCTGATTGAACACTGGTATAGCAGTTGATATACAGTCACTCAGAGTGACATTAACCTAAGATCTTTGTTGAAATGGTTATTATGGATGGCATGAAATGTAATTGCTAATTTTCTGCCTGAGCGGTTACATATTTTCTTCAGAATCTGAGAGTTATTCATCCCTTCTCTACTGCCCATTTCTCAGAGTAAAAGGCAGTTGTGTCGTTGGTCCAAAGACCAATAATTGAACCTGTCACTTGCAATCTGCTGACTTCATTCCTCATGTATGTGACTACTGCTTGATTCACCTTACTGCTTATTTTACTCTAGATATCAAATGTGTTACTTGATCCTCAGCTAACAGATAATTATTGTTCACCTAGCTATGTTTTTATTGCAGTATCAAAGACTAACTCATACAGCACAGACTTTGGTTGGCATTGTCATTCTTGACAAACAACTCAACAAACAAACAGTACAGACTGAATTGAAATTGGTAAATTTACTTTAAATGTCTATGACAGAGAGAATTTTTGAAAAGCAATTTATATAAAATACTTGTACAAGATTTTTTTGCTACTGTCAAAACAATGCCTATTGTACAGTATTTTACACTGTGAAACGGAATAGACTTAGAAAAGTCTATTTATTTAACTGAAGCAAAGGAAAAGTGGGGCAGTTGCCCATGCCAACCAATTATATTCAAGCTTTCAGTTGCTACAGACAAAAGCTCCACTTTTTTCTTGAAATAATTGTAATAAATTGCTCCCATTGTTAGTTGCAGTTTGATGTGAATCGTTCACACATATGAGTACCTATAACATTACCATTTACAGAGGTTAATTTGTCAATAAATACTGGAGGTGTCTAACGTTGCACTTCATGGGGGCAGAGCCAGATCACATTAGAAAACTATTTTTTCCTGCCCCACTGCCGCATTTGCTAGTAAATCTGTAATTTTCGAGGTTGTCTCTGAGGCGTCTTGAAGCCAACATGAACTACTGTAGGGAAGCACACACACCTGATGGCAATCTGATAGGCAGAAAGAGGGAAGGAAACAAGTAATATATCTCCCTCGCCTCTGCAGTACTGAGTAAGCACAGATCTGATTGGTGAAGCACCAATGAGCAGGGTCTTAGGTCCACTACACCACCAATAAGGGAGCTGGCTGCACACTGTGCCAGTGGCGTCTCTAGCTTTCAAATTTTGGGGGGGCACACTGGGGGCCAGGACAAAAGTAGGGGGGCAGCTATAACAACGATACATTTACACAAGTACGCTTAGAAATGCTGCGATACTTTACCCAATACCTAAAACCGCAACAGGGAAAAAAAGTCCAGCTGTCTGTGGATGACACTTTTATAGAGTGCCAGTAATAAGACCCCCATTACGTGCCAGTAATAAGACGCCATTACGTGCCAGTAATAAGTCCCCCATTGCATGCCAGTAATAAGACCCCCCATTACGTGCCAGTAATAAGCCCCCCATTACATGCCAGTAATAAGCCCCCCATCATGTGCCAGTATTAATCCCCCCATCATGTGCCAGTATTAAGCCCCCCATCATGTGCCAGTATCAGGTCCCCCCATCATGTGCCAGTATTAGGTCCCCCCCATCATGTGCCAGTATTAAGCCCCCCATCATGTGCCAGTATTAAGGCCCCCCATCATGTGCCAGTATTAAGGCTCCCGATCATGTGCCAGTATTAAGGGCCCCCCATCATGTGCCAGTATTAAGGCCCCCCCATCATGTGCCAGTATTAAGGCCCCCCATCATGTGCCAGTATTAAGGCCCCCCATCATGTGCCAGTATTACGTAAGTCCCCCCCATCATGTGCCAGTATTAAGTAAGTACCCCCCATTATGTGCCAGTATTAAGTAAGTCCCCCCCATCATGTGCCATTATTAAGTAAGTGTCCCCCCCATCATGTGCCATTATTAAGTCCCCCCCATCATGTGCCATTATTAAGTAACTGTCCCCCCCATCATGTGCCATTATTAAGTCCCCCCCATCATGTGCCATTATTAAGTAAGTCCCCCCCATCATGTGCCATTATTAAGTAAGTCCCCCATCATGTGCCATTATTAAGTAAGTCCCCCCCATCATGTGCCATTATTAAGTAAGTCCCCCTCATCATGTGCCATTATTAAGTAAGTCTCCCTCCCATCATGTGCCATTATTAAGTAAGTCCCCCCCATCATGTCCCTTTATTAAGTAAGCCTTTGAAGGAGAAGAAATAAGTAGCGTTGGGGCACTCACCAGGGTGAAAAACGATTGCTTTTATTGTGGCTTCCTTAGAAGAAGATACATATGGGTCCAGGGGCGGATACACTGTTGCAGGCGGGTTTGAGAGGAGATTAAATAAAAAATTATTAGCCACACAAGCAGAGGTCAAAGACCGTAAGAAGGACAAATTTATCCGGGATAAAACGGATTATGATCAAGACCGCGTATTTGATTGGGGCAAAAGAAACGTACACCTCGCAGAGGCCGTAACAACTTTTGGGCCACCGACTCCGATTCCAGTATGTCTGAAGGCAATGAAGTAAATTCGGGTGAAGAGACAGCCCCTTTAGAAAAAGGACGAGAAGGGGGCGTGGTAGACACTCCAGGAACAACAAGAGAGACCCGAAAGTCCACAAGGAGGAGGCGACAAGTTACCTGGCGGCAATAAAGGAGAATGAACTGCACGACAACGCACCGGTCCACAATATCGTTATCAATCTCACGGGCTCTGAACTGCCGCCGGGCTGTATCCCACTCCTCAATCGAGGGCTGGGATACAGCCTACCTGGGCAGTTCAACCTAGTTGATTTTGAGATTGACCTTTTCCTATCAATTCGCAAGTTATATCTCAAAAAAATGTTTGCTGAGAATTCTGTCCCCTGCACTAACCCTTTACAGGGGGAGGTCCCGGCTACCATGTCCCTCACCGACTTCCATCTATCGGGCAGATTCACTGAGGAAGAAATTGCATGCATACACTTTTTATCCAATACTGGATCTGATGAACCAATGGTCACAGGGGACCATTTGAATAGGTACACAGGGGGCGTCAGGTCCACCTTCCTACCTCCCATGCCGGCCGGCTCTCCTATAGACCTCTTCCACAAAAGAGTATTAAAAGAAATTCGTGCGCTGGTGTATCCGGCAGCACCCTCCAATCTTTCGATGGAGGAATCTCGAGCTCTTTTGTGGCTGAGTAAACAGACCAGCATGGTCATTAAGCCGGCCGACAAGGGAGGGAATGTGGTCCTGATGCCCAGGGAGTATTATCGGGAGGAGGCGTCTCGGCAATTGGATGATTGTTCGGTTTATTCCAAATTGAAGGGAAACCCCGTACCCGATATATCATCAAAATTGTATGCTCTTATCAATCGTTATATTTTTTATGGATTTCTTCCTAAAAATATGATAGATCGCCTGATACCAGCCTTCCCCAAAACTCCCACGTGGTATTTTTTACCGAAGGTTCATAAATCACTGACCATCATCGCGGGGATCGGTTCAGTGATGGAACCCCTTTCCAGTTATGTGGACTGGCTCTTGAGGCCTCTGCTAATTAGCACCCCTACTTACCTGAAAGATACGGGTGACTTTCTCCGTGCGCTCAATCACCTTGAGTGGCAGGAAGACTTTCACCTTGTATCTCTCGATGTTGAAAGTTTATATACTCGCATTCCGCACGATCTGGGTCTTCAAGCGATCAACACGGTCCTACATAGAACCGACAAGAGTGCTATGTTTATTGATTTTGCTCACGAAGCTTTGGACTTAGTCCTCAGCAATAATGTTTTCCAATTTGATGGTCTCTGGTACCGCCAGGTACTAGGTACTGCAATGGGCACTCCCGTCTCGTGCACATTTGCAAACCTGTACCTGGCGGTATTCGAGGAGACATACATCTTTTCGACGGATAACCCCTATCTATGCCACATCCACCTTCTCCTGAGGTATGTGGATGACATTTTTCTGGTCTGGTGGGGGAGTGAGGAGTTGTGTTGGGCCTTTGTAGAACATTTAAATACACATAACCAGATGAACATGAGGTTCACCGTCAAATTTGGCGGTGAATCCTTGGACTTTCTGGACGTACAGGTTACAGTCAAAGATGGCACTATACATACCAGTGGCCATCGTAAATCCACTGCCACCAACTCCCTCCTCCACCAGACCAGTTTTCATCCACCTTCGGTTAAGCGTGCTGTTCCCTACGGCCAATTTATTCGGCTTCGTAGGATCAACGACACAGATGAAAGCTTTTTTAGGCAGGCATTGGAGCTCCGTAAAAGACTCCTAGATAGGGGTTACCCGTCGAAGGGTGTCTCAGCGGCCATGCGCAGGGCAGCCAAATTGGATCGTGCCTCCCTGCTTAGGGAGAGAACAGCTAGTTCTGCAACATCACGTTTTGCATTTTCTTTCCAATATAGTGCTGCAGCAGACGTGGTAAAGCAAGTGATAAACCACAATTGGGACCTATTAAAAGGAGATTCCTCCCTTGATAGTGTGACAAACGAGAAACCTTTGATTGCATTTAAGAGATGCCCTACGTTAAAAGACAAACTCGTCAGTAGCGTGTTTTCTACACCCAAAGACGAGATGTGGCTAGGCAAGCCCAAGGGCAACTATAAATGCGGTCACTGCTCGTTCTGCGCACTTAATACATGCAGCAAGCATTTATTTTTTGGAGGTATCACACATACAGTGCGAGAATTTATCAACTGCCGTACGCCTTATGTTGTTTACGTGATTTTCTGCCCGTGTTGGCGTTTTTACGTGGGTAAGACCATACGTCCCCTTTTCGAACGCATACGTGAGCATGTTGGCTCTATTAGATCAGGGAGAGGCAGTCCTCGCCTCATTGACCACATTCGTGTCGCCCACGGTGCCCATCCACGTTGCCTCTCCTTTGCGGGGGTGGAACATGTCCGTCCTATCCCTCGCGGAGGGGACCGGCACCGCCTACTCCTGCAGAGGGAGGCAAGGTGGATCATCCAGACGGGTGCAATGGGTTCAGCAGGCATGAACGACAGAAACGACATGTCTGTCTTCCTGTGAGCATCAACCTACTCTATGAATTGGCATCTACAGCCATGCGTCCTTGTCCCCTTATGCTTGGCTACATGTTTATTTTGTAATCGTTTTCATGTTTGTATTAACCTTTTATTAATTCTTCTCATGTGCCTTTGTGCTTTCTGTGCAGTATTTGATCCTCACGTCCTCGTAACGTATAGACACATATGTATCCCTAACTGTACCACTACTATGCGCCCTCACCCTTTGAATATAGGGATTTAATGTATATTATGTTAACATATGTCTTTTCTATTTGTCCGGGCCTCTGCATACATCTCCCATGGTGCGGAGGCATAGGCAGATTAATTTATCCAAATGCACAATTGTATTGCTATTTAGATTACACTCATAATGTTACTGCTGTGCGCTTGTTTTTATATGTCATTTTCTTTCAGGGGCGAACAGCTGTTGATGACGGCGCCGGCCGTGCCCTGTCCGCCTCTATATAAAGCGCACTTGCGTCATGACGTATTGAGCGGCCTGAGGAAGCGCGATCCCACGCGCGAAACGGCCGTCGCCGCCTGCAACAGTGTATCCGCCCCTGGACCCATATGTATCTTCTTCTAAGGAAGCCACAATAAAAGCAATCGTTTTTCACCCTGGTGAGTGCCGCAACGCTACTTATTTCTTCTCCTTCAAAGATTCACTTTAACTTGATGTTACCTTTTTGTTGCTGAGCACCGCTATACGGACTTTCTACACCACATGCAACCTGCCGAGAGCGGCGATACCAGTGGGGGCAGTGCCGTCGTATTCTTTCCTCTCTCCTTTGCCTGATTATTAAGTAAGCCCCCCGCATTTTAGTTGGGGGGGGCACATGGGGGGCCACAGCATGATGTAGAGGGGGCCGTGGCCCCCTCTGCCCCCCCCCTGGTGTCTTTCACACTTAGAAAGCGTGCAACACCCCTGAAAAGGAAGCAGCACCACCTACCTGTTAAAGAGGACCTTTCACCGCACTTGACATGTCTGTTTTAATAGCTACATGCATTTCCCATGTAATAACAATTCTGGAGCATCTATTCTTATGTCTGTATGTTGTGCCATTCCTATGTTATTTCTACTAGAAGTTATGAATAACTTGCTATTAGATTTCAGTAAGGGTACACAGAGGAGGTAACCAATTTCAGGGGGGGGGGGGGGGTGTACCTGTGGGAGATTGTGAAATAGCTATTTCTGCATAATGTCTGTACTTAAACTGTAATTTGGCATTCCGGGCACTTAAGGCCACTGTTTTGCAGCTACAGCCAGCACACTCTGAGATTTGAATATGCAAAACAGTTGATGACTTATGCTGCTGCCTGTGAGTGAACCAGGAAGTGTGTTGATCTGGCATGGTGGAAGGATTGTGCTGTGAGGGACTGAATCCGATTCCATCCTGGCTTGCAGATGTCCGGCAGTTAATGGACACTCAGAAGAAGAAGAGTAGCTGTAATATCCTTTCTGTATCCAGTTCTTTTAAAAGAGAGGTTGTCCCAGGAAGACACGTTCAGTGTGTGGACAGAAGGCCTCATCATCAAGCAAGGCCGCACGGTTGCTTAGAAGTTGGTGGCCATCTCTGGTAGGCTGCATCCTCGGGCCCAGAATGGACGCAGGTCAGTACACCTGGTTACTGATTGTAATATATTGTGTGGCGCCTGAAGTTACAGAGACTAGCCTAGGCCTCGCATTAGTTAGTCAGTTAGGATTATATGGTTTTGCTAGGCTGTACTGTACTGGACTACAGCATAGTTATTGACTTGCAGGCTCTGCTGCGTTTTCCACCGGCTAGGGGTGTCCTCTGTAGCGGCACAGCACGACTTTCAGGCTCTGCTGTGTCCGCCATCGGCTAGGCCTGTCCAGTGGGCAGGGACATTGACTGTGGGTCCGGGATATAGCGTTTCTATGCATGTTTGTATTGCTTTGGTGATGTTTATGTTATTACTTGTTGTTTAAATAGTTTTCTGTTATTGTATATTAAGATGGTGTCAGTGTCCCTTTTCTTGTCTCTGACTTCGCTGTATTCTGGGGAGCCCACCCGGTACACGGCTTACAACTTGGCATAGTCGGCAGGATGCAGCGACCATTATGGACGGGAACACAGCGGGAGATCGTCCCCCGGTGCTAGTGGTGCCGGATCAGGACCCAGCCCAGGGTGCACAGGCGCAAGTCCAGCTTGCCCCCAATAATATGGCTACCCCAGTAGGATACATCCCTGTAGGGGCACTGCTGCGTCATCTGCCAAAGTATGACGGTAACAACATGACATTGAAGGAATGGACTGAAAGGGTGCGAAGTGTGGTTAAAATGTGTAACCTGACCCCTGAACTGAGGGCCGAGGTTGCATTGTGAGCCCTAGAGGGTGACGTCAGGCGGACAGTGATGGTAAGGCCTGACTCTGAGAGAAATACCCTAGAGAAGATATTCTACATGCTAGAGAGAGCCCAAGAGGGGCGGGCCAAAGTAGTACAGTTACAGAGTCACTTCTTTAACCGACCCCAGCGAAAGGGCGAGACCCTGATGCAATATTCCAATGCTCTACAGGAGCAATCTATGGGAGCTGGTCCCTAAGAGAGTCTGAATGCAACCCTGATAACTATAGCTCCTTTAAACTGGAACTACTGGCACTGGTGTGGGCAATGACCGAAAGGTTTGCAGAATACCTGACTGGTGCAGAAGTGACCTTGATGACGGACATCAACCCGTTGGCACACCTGGAGAATGCCAAGCTCGGCGCACTAGAGTAAAGATGGTTGGCCCACCTCTCTAAGTAACAATACCGCATCAAGTTCCGGTCCAATAGGGAGAACGGCAACGTTATTCTCTTCTCGAGTTCCAGTAGTGTAAAGGTAGTGGTGTGGAATCGCACTCACAAGATCTCACGGTCATCCGGAATGCAGCAGCCTGCCTGGAGCCCTAGATCCATGAAGGCTCCTGTATGTATAGTCCAATGAATGATGATGGAGGCAGCATGTCCGGTAAAAAAATCCCTTTATTGGGAACCGCTTATGTGAACAAACGTGTAAAAAAGGTTGTTGCGTGTCGGCTAACACATAGCCTTTATCAAACACCAAGTGTTGTCCAAAAGATCCTGTTTAAAAACTATAAGCCACACCCACACTCATGGATGTGGCCAATTACACATAAGCTTGATTACTCACTGTGTCTCAAATATGTGCATATATATACGCATTATCTATACAATGGTATTCAACCATATGAAACATAAGATCTAGTCGAGCACATACCTCCATGATGCACACTTCCAGAGCGTCCCTCGGTAGCCAGCGTGCATTTCCGAGGAGGAGGGACCATACACTCACGTGTATATAAAATTAGTGAAAATAAACAGTTATCAATTAAAAAACACTATAGAGATAACAGATTCATGTTAACGTCACTAAGGTCCCCTATAAGTTCCCCACATGGAAATCCAGATTCATCCCAAATGGCTGGAGTGCCCTCAATTCAAAGATCCACCCCAGCTCCTTTTTACGTAGGATCCGATCCCTATCACCCCCACGTCTCATTTTACCAACTGAATCTATGATTCGGAAACAAAGCTGGTTGACCGAGTGTCCACATTCCACGAAATGTTTTGCCACAGGCTTGTCCACTTGGGCCCTTCTAATATTACTTTTATGGGAGTTGATCCGTTCTCAGGCTTCCATTGTGGTCTCACCTATGTAGATGAGATCACATGGACACGTGATCATATATACTACATCACGTGATCTACATGTAAAAAATTCCTTGATTTTGTAGGTTTTACCACTATAGGGATGGGCAAAGGTATTTCCCTTCACCATGTCGCCACAGTTGCAACAGCCAAGGCAAGGATAGCATCCTAATTTCCTTGGCGCCAGATACCAGAAACTCCCAAATTTAACAATCGCGGGTAACCCTTTCTGTAGAATATGCCACTCCTTGCGTATGATGCGTGGTATGTCTCCACTATGGGCTCCATACGTGAATACAAAAGAGATCAGTTTCTGGTCCCTGTCTCTCTTCTTCCCTTGGAACGTGGACTCATGGTCAACAGCCCCCACCCTTTGTGTCACCCTCTCCACTAGTTTACGCGGATAACCCCTATCTAGGAATTTCTTCCCCATCTCATCAACTCTTGTCTCAAACATCTCCTCTCCAGACACCACCCGTCTCACCCTCAATAGTTGGCTCTAGGGCAGTGACTCCACCATCCGTCGTGGATGGTTACTGTCAAATTTCAATAAATTATTTCTGTCTGAGGGTTTATGGAAAATATCTGTCGCAATTACCCCATTCCTGAGGTGTACCATAACATCCAGAAATTGCAATTCAACTAGGGAGACTGTCATGGTGAATTCTAGACCTGGTACCATACTATTGAGGTGCTGAAAGAATAGTTGCAACTCATCACGAGAGCCACCCCAGATCACAAAGATGTTGTCGATGTAGCGCCACCAACACCGGGCCCCCCCCAAAAAGGTCGACCTATAAATAAGTTTGTCCTCCACCTCCGCCATAAACATGTTACCATACGTGGGTGCCATGTTGTACCCCATGGCCACACCACGCAATTGTTGGTAAAAGGTGTCCCCAAAGCGGAAGTAATTCCGCCTCAAGACCACTTCTAGGAGCTGGAGGACAAACCTACGGCCACCAGGGGAGAGCCCCGTGCAGGCCAGGGCCACATCGACAACACCTAGTCCCTTCGAATTGAGGGCACTCCAGCCTTTTGGGATGGATTTCCATGTGGGGAACTTATAGGGGACCTTAGTGACGTTAACATGAATCTGTTATCTGTATAGTGTTTTTTTAATTGATAACAGTTTTTTTCACAAATTTTATATGCACTTACATTAACTTTGCTTCATTCTAGTGAACACTACCTCATGATCCATCTGATTTAGGAACTGGCCCCCCTCTGTTATGATCGCTGGCGATTTTGCATGGGATTCTTTCACAGGCGGCATAGACGAGGGCGGGCGGCTCTCTGCGCGTCCCTGGCAACAATGCGCTGACTGGGTGGAGATCCGGCGTCACTGGTGATCACTTGGACGTGTTAGCCTGTGATCATGTGACTAGCTACAGACACGTAAGTGTATGGTCCCTCCTCCCCGGAAATGCACGCTGGCTGCCGAGGGACGCTCTGGAAGTGTGCATCATGGAGGTATGTGCTCGACTAGATCTTATGTTTCATATGGGTTAATACCATTGCATAGATAATGCATATATATGTGCACACATTTGAGACACAGTGAGTAATCAAGTTTATGTGTAATTGGCCACATCCGTGAATATGGGTGTGGCTTATAGTTTTTAAACAGGATCTTTTGGACAACACTTGGTGTTTGATAAAGGCTATGTGTTAGCCGAAACATAACAAACTTTTTTACACGTTTGTTCACATAAGCGGTTCCCAATAAAGGGATTTTTTTACCGGACATGCTGCCTCCATCATCATTCATTGGACTCGAGTTCCAGTAGGACAGTCGACTCATAGAGCCGAAGAGGAGTTAGAGGATACTGAAACTCATGACCTTAGTCAATTACCTCTGTTACCAGATGTGGCACATTCAAGTGGGGTGACGTCTGGAATGATGCTGGTGCTGGGGAAAATGTTGACTGATTGGGAGAGAGTCTAGGATAGCAGCCGGGATTTGTGGAAGGTGAAAGAATGGGTTCGGAGCAAGATCTGGCCTCGGCCAGAAGAGTGAGCCCTCCTGACCCCAGAGGGTCAGACGTTGTTAAGGCAGTGGGACAAGCTGACAATTTCTCTGGGCCTCCTATGCCAGATCATATACTTATAGTCAGAGCTGCAGTACCGGCAACAGATTGTCATTCCCATGTCGTTGGGACCGGAGGCCGCCAGAGAAGCTCATGAATAGGGAGCTCATTTCGGAAGCGACAAAAAGTTCAAGTGGCTCCAACGGCTGGTGTACTGTCCAGATCTGGCCGACATGGTGGCCGCGGCATGTCTTAAGTGTCAATCCTGTGGGTTGAGTAAGAGTACTGAACAGCGGGCTCCTGTGCAGACCATCCACACCTCAGCGCCCCTAGAACTTCTGATGATCGATTATGTACAGACCGGATATTCTGCCTTGGGACACTCGTACTGTCTAGTTATGACACATCACTTTACCAAGTATGCGGTGGCTGTGCCCACCAGAGACCAAACCGCAGAGTCGGCCACCGATTCTGTCGATAAACACTTTATGCAGGTGTTCGGGTGTCCACGGAGGATACATTCTGACCAGGGAGCATGCTTTCAGGGTACTCTAATGAATGAACTGTACCAACTGTATGGGATTGAACTCTCCCCAACCACTCCATATCACCCACAAGGAAACGGGACGTGCAAACGCTTCAATCTCACCTTGCTTCAGATGCTGTGGACTCTTAAAGACAGTCAAAAAGCCAAGTGGCCCGCATACCTACCTGAGTTGATGTGGGCCTATAATAACAGAGTACACAGTACCACCGGATAATCTCCACATATGCTCATGTTTGGACGAGCCGGACGGGAGATTGAAGATCTCCTTATGCCTAACCCGATGGAGTCCCCACCGAGAAGTACCACCGCATGGGTGCAGGAGCACCGCCGCCGGTTGAGAGTGGTACACAAGGTTGTGGAGGAGCGCCTGGGACAGGTAGTACACCATAACCCAAGACCAGTGCAGAAAGATGGGTATGTCCCTGGTGATCGGGTGATGGTCAAAGCCAAACGGCCATCAGGGAAGTTGGATGGACAGTGGGATGCAGTTCCATACACGGTGAAGAGAAGGGTAGACCCCCTATTCCGGTCTATGAGGTAGAGCCAGTAGGGACAGGGGGACCCTCACAGAACTTACACCGTAATATGTTGAGACGTTGCAATTTTGATGAGCCGCTGTGCGTAGAGGGGGTGCCTCCTCACGCTCAGGGTATTGAGGAAAGTCCCTCAGATGAGGAAGAGGAGGAATGGTGGGGCGTCCATGCTCAAGTGTCCACAGAGGTTCAGGCCGTGGCAGGTTTGCTACCCAGATGCAATGCCAAACAATCAACAGCTCCTCTCTTGTCAAATATGCATGATGTCCCCAGTATTTCTGAAACTCTCAATCTGAGAAGGACAGCGAGGCCCAATGCTGGTGTGCCTCCACAGTGCTATGCTCAGGATGAGTTTGTATGGGGAGAGTTGCCGAGGGCGACAACTTCTGGTGGGGTGGTATGTGAGATTGTGAAACAGCTATTTCTTTATAATGTCTGTACTTAAACTGTCATTTGGCATTCTGGGCACTAGAGGCCACTGTTTTGCAGCTACAGCCAGCACACTCTTAGATTTGAATATACAAAACATGATGACTCGTGCTGCTGCCTGAAAGAGAGGTTGCCCCAGGAAGATCAGTTCAGTGTGTGGATAGAAGGCCTCATCATCAAGCAAGACTGCACGGTTGCTGAGAAGTTGGTGGCCATCTCTGGTAGGCTGCATCCTCGGGCCCAGAACGGACGTAGGTCAGTACACCTGGTTACTGATTGTAATATATTGTGTGGCGCCTGAAGTTAGAGAGACTAGCCTAGGCCTCGCATTAGTTAGTCAGTTAGGATTATATGGTTTTGCTAGGCTGTACTGTACTGGACTGCAGCACAGTTATTGACTTGCAGGCTCTGCTGCGTTTTCCAACAGCTAGGGGTGTCCTCTGTAGCGGCACAGCAGGACTTACAGGCTCTGCTGTGTCCGCCATCGGCTAGGCCTGTCCAGTGGGCAGGGACATTGACTGTGGGTCTGGGATATAGTGTTTCTATGCATGTTTGTATTGCTTTGGTGATGCTTATGTTATTACTTGTTGTTTAAGTAAAGTTTTCTGTTCTTGCATATTAAGCTGGTGTCAGTGTTGCTTTCCTTGTCTGTGACTTCGCTGTATTCTGGGCAGCCCACCCCGGTACACGGCTTACACCTGCACAGTCTGACTCTAACCAATCAGTGCTGTCATTTTCAGACTGTGCAGGTACACATGCCCAACTTGTTACCACCCCTCTGTATCCTTATGGCAGACAGCTAGCAATTAATCATAACTTCTAGTAACATTCACATAAGAATAGATGTTCTAGAATTGTTAGTATGTGTGGAACGCATGAAGCTTTTAAAACAGACATTTCAGGAGTGGTGAAAGGTAGTGATGGACAAACATCAGCCGGGATGGTTTGCTGACGTGAACGCACGTTCGCAATCAAATGTTTGCGAACTGCGCATTCGTGGAGGGCCCCATTGACTTTAATGGCAGGCGAACCTGAAGAACCTTAAGGTCATATTTGCAGACAGCAAATACTTACTAGAAGTACACAAAAAGTCCCACAACATGGACAGTGACATACCAGTGGGGGATCATTGGCAAACATTCCCACAAAAAATATGTTTTTTAATCAGGGGCCATTATTATGCGTCTTAAAGGAAAACTCTCAAAAATGTGCCCTGCTGGAGCCTAGAAAATTTTTATTTTAGGCCACGGGAGTACAGTCCCCCAAAAATTAGGCATTCAACTGACAGAAAAGAGCTTATGATGATGTGGCTGGAGGTACATTAGGTGGTCACTGGCTAAATTTCTTACTGTAGGCCACTGGGGCACAGGCCCCAAAAATTTGTCATTCACCTGACAGAAAAAAACTTGTGATTATGTGGCTGGAGGTACATTAGGCGATCACTGGATACAAATTTTACTGAAGGCCAGTACAGGCCCCAAAAACTAGGCATTCACCTGACAGAAAAGAACTTGTGATGATGTGGCTGGAGGTACATTAGGTGGTCACTGGATACAAATTTTACTGTCGGCCCGTACAGGCCCCAAAAATTTGTCATTCACCTGACAGAAAAGAACTTGTGATGATGTGGCTGGAGGTATATTGGGCGGTCACTGGCTAAAAATTTTACTGTAGACCACTGGAGTACAGGCCCCAAAAATTAGGCATTTACCGGACAGAAAATAACTTGTAATGATGTGGCTGGAGGTAGATTAGGAGGTCACTGGATACAAAGTTTACTGTAGGCCAGTATATGCCCCAAAAATTAGGCATTCACCTGACAGAAAAGGCCTTTTAGGCCTCTGTATATACATAAGACAAGGACCATTCTTTGTTCTGGGTGGTGGCGGATATGTGTGGGCTGCCATGAGGAAATTCAATTACACGTGGTCATAACAGGTTTTGAATTCCTCCTAGATCCACGACTCATTTATTAAAAAAAATGCGAGAAAATTCAATTACACGTGGTTGTTACAGGTGTTGAATTCCTCCGAGAGCCATGCCTCATTCATTTTTAGAAATGTGAGGTAGTCCACACTGCCGTGAGCTAGGCGAGTGCGCTTGTCGGTCACAAACCCCCCTGCTGCACTGAACTTCCTTTCGGACAGGACACTCGACGAGGGGCAAGCCAGTAGTTCCATGGCAAATTGTGCCAGCTCTGGCCACAGGTCAAGCCTGCACACCCAGTAGTCATTGGGTTCCTTGCTTCTCAGAGCGTCCACATCGGCCGTTAAACCGATGTAGTCAGACACCTGTCGGTCTAGGCGTTCCCTGAGGCTGGATCCGGAGGGCGGCCGTCGATGGGTTGACTGCAAGAATGAATGAATACCTGAAGTGACCAACATATCTTCAAGCCGTCCTCTTCTTGCAGGCGCAGTAGGATTAGTACCCGCACCTGTTTCGCTGCGGGTGGAAATTATTCTGCAAGCGCCTGCAACAGCAGAATGTATCATCTCTTGCAGCAAGACCTGGAAATGCTGCATTCTGCCAGCCCTCTGTGATGCTGGTAACATGTCCGCCATTTTGTGTTTGAACCGGGGGTCTAAGTACATTGCCACCTAGTACTGGTGTTTGCCCTTTATGCTTTTTATACAGGAGTCCCTCTTCAAACACTGAAGCATGAAGACCCCCATTTTCACTAAATGTCTCAGAGGGAGTAGCCACCCCTGGGAATTCATTCAGCATTGAGACTTCCTCATCTTCCAGATCCTGCTCCTCAATCGCTTGATCAATGACACGATGCAATGCGCACTCCATAAAGAAGGCGTAAGGTACGATGTCACTGATGGCGCTCTGGACGTGACTGACCAGTTTGGTGATCTCATCAAAATGCTGCAGGAATCTGCAGGCATCGCACATAAGTAGCCACTGGCGCAGTGAAAAGAAACCAAGCTCAACAGAACTTGTCTTGCTGCAGAGTTCGTACAGGTAGTCATTAACGGCACTTTGCTGCTGGAGCAGCCTATCAAGCATATACAAGGTGGAGTTCCAGCGCGTCGGGCTGTCAAAAATCAAACATCTTATGGGCAAGTGGTGTCGCCGCTGAACGTCAAAAAGGCCAGCAATGGCCATATAAAATCTTCTAAAATGTCCAGAGATTTTCCTGGCCTGCTGCAAGTCGTCTTGGACCCCGAGGTATTTGGCAACGAATTGATGCACGACTAAGTTCAGGACGTGTGCCATGCACAGCACGTGTGTCATTTTGCCCTGTACAAAGCACTCAGCAGATTGGCACAGTTATCGCACACCACTTTACCAACTGTCAAATTGAGTGGGGTTAGCCACTGATCGGCTTGTGACCGCAGAGCTGAAAGCAGTGTAGGACCGGTGTGGCTCTTGGCTTCCAGGCAAATTAGTCGCAGCACAGCATGGCAATGTCTCACCTGGGACATGGAATAGGTTCTGGGAAGCATGGGGGGCACAGCGGAAGAGGTGGTAGCAGTGGAAAAGGAGGAGTCAGCCGAGGAGGAGATGGATGATGGAGTAGAAGGAGGGGAAAAAGAAAGGGAGGCCTGCATGCAATCCTTGGCGGTAACACCAAATCCACATGGGAGCCACGGATTACATGTTTGATGGCCATCAGAAGGTTCACCCAGTGGGCAGTAAAAGTTATGTACCTTCCCTGCCTGTGTTTGCTAGACCACATGTCTGTGGTCAGATGTATCTTGGCACAGACACTGTCTACCAGAGATATATTCACTTGTTGACAAACGTGGCCATATAGCTCTGAGATACCATCTGGTAGAAATATTTCCTTCCGGGGACCTTCCAATGTGGTGTGCCAATGGCCCAAAATTTTCTAAAAGCCTCTGAGTCCACCAGTTTATATGGCAGTAGTTAGCGGGCTAGCAGTTCTGAAAAGCCAGGGGTCATCCATTGGGCAAGAGGGTTATCCAGCGTCATCGACTTTTTACACCACAGAAGCCTGCTTTTTGCCAGATGAACGTGACGAAGGCACGGTGAAATAAAGGACAAATGCGAGGAGAGAGGAGAAGAGGCAGGACGCGGAGTGCCGGCAGTGTGGCTTTGTGGGTTCTGATGGTGTTGCTCCCACTGGGCTTGATGATGGGAGGCCAGGTGCCTTCTTAAGGTCGTCATCCCTAGGTGAGTGTTGAGCTTACCGCAACTTATGCGTTGACCGCACAGGCTACAGATGGCAACACTATTGTCAGCAGCTGACAAGTTATAAAAAGACCACGCTGCGGAGCCATGTGCTGGCGTCCTGGGAGCGCCCGATGTGACTGTGCATGGTGGATGGCACACGCCAGATCCATTTACCGTCTGCTTTTTGCCTCCTGTGCTTTGCGAGGTCTGCCTGCCTCTCCTTCTTTTCCCCTCTCTCTGCTGCTCCGTCTCTCCTTCTGAACTCCCCTCCTCTTCCTCTCTTGTGAGCACTCAAGTGACGTCCATAAACACGTCATCATCATCACCTTCACCACCACTGACATTTGAGATCTCTGAGTAGGCAGCAACAGCGGGGACCAACTTCCTTGGGCTGATCTGGGTACTGTCGTCAGACTGCTGAGTGGCGGCCATTGCTACCTCCTCTTCCTGATCCGATGCCAGGAATGGATGCGCATTGGTAAGGTCTGGGAATGCATAGGAAAATAATTCCTCTGACTTGAGTGGAGGGGCTACGGTGGTGTCTTTGGCGGTGCACCCAGCAGAGAGTGAGAAGGGTGCAGATACAGAGGATGAGGAGTGTGCAGAAGTGGAAGGGTGAGTGAGCCATTCAACCAACTCTGGTGCGCTCTTTGAAGTAATCGCATGCGCCTTCTCCAACTTCCCACTTAGGATACGGCCTGGTGCACCTGTCCGACCCCTACCACCCCTGCGGAACAGCCTGCCTCTTCGTCTGCTTGTCATTTTAAAAATAACCCTGCGCCTAAGTCCCTAGAGAAGAGCAGTATTTGTGGAAGCAGGTATATCGCAGGCCTCAATCAATATTTGGTGGAAACAGGTACATATGGAACCCTTTAATGGGTATTTTGTGGAAGCAGGTAAATCAAACCCCTTAATCAGCATTTTGTGGAAGCAGTTATATCGCAGCCCTCAATCAGTATTTTGTGGAAGCAGGTATAAGTATTTTGTGGAAGCAGGCATATCGAAGGCCTCAATCAATATTTGGTGGAAACTGGTATATCAAACCCCTTAATCAGTATTTTCTGGAAGCAGGTATATCGCAGGCCTCAATCAATATTTGGTGGAAACAGGTATATAAAACCCCTTAGTCAGTATTTTGTGGAAGCAGGTATATCGCAGGCCTCAATCAATATTTGGTGGAAACAGGTATATCAAACACCTTAAACAATATTTTGTGGAGGCAGATATATTGAAAGGCCTCAATCAATATTTGGTGGAAACAGGTATATCAAACTCGTTAATCAGTATTTTGTGGAAGCAGTTATATCGCAGGCCTCAATCAGTATTTTGTGGAAGCAGGTAAATCAAACCCTTTAATCAGCATTTTGTGGAAGCAGGCATATCAAACACCTTAATCAGTATTTTGTGGAAGCAGGTATATCGCAGGCCTCAATCAATATTTGGTGGAAACAGGTATATGAAACCGCTTAATCAGTATTTTGTGGAAGCAGGTACAGTTGCAAGAAAAAGTATGTGAACCCGTTGGAATCATATGGATTTCTGCACAAATTGGTCATAAAATGTGATCTGATCTTGATCTACGTCACAACAAAAGACAATCACAGTCTACTTAAACTAATAACACACAAAGAATTAAATGTTGCTATGCTTTTATTGAACACACCATGTAAACATTCACAGTGCAAGTGGAAAAAGTTTCAGTTCAGCAATATTCTTGGGATGTCTGGTGTGAATCGCTTTCTTGAGGTCATGCCACAGCTTCTCAATCGGGTTGATGTCAGGACTCTGACTGGGCCACGCCAGAAGACGTATTTTCTTCTGTTGAAGCCATTCTGTTGTTGATTTACTTCTATGCTTTGGTTTGTTGTCCTGTTGCAACACTCATCTTCTGTTGAGCTTCAGCTGGTGGACAGATGGCCTTAAGTTCTCCTGCAAAATGTCTTGATAAACTTGGGAATTCATTTTTCCTTCGAAGATAGCAATCCGTCCAGGCCCTGACGCTGCAAAGCACCCCTAAACCATGATGCCCCCATGATGAGGTTTTGATGTTGGCGTGCTGTGCCTCTTTATCTACACACATAGTGTTGTGTGTTTCTTCCAAACAACTCAACTTTGGTTTCATCTGTCCACAGAATATTTTGCCAGTACTGCTGTGGATCATCCAGGTGCTCTTGTGAAAACTGTAAATGTGCAGCAATGTTTTTTTTTTTTTTTTTACAGCAGTGGCTTGCTCTGTGGTATCCTCCCATGAAATCCATTCTTGTTTAGTGTTTTACGTATCATAGATTCGCTAACAGGCATGAGACTTTTGTAAGTCTTTAGCTGACACTCTAGGATTCTTCTTCACCTCATTGAGCAGTCTGCGCTGTGCTCTTGCAGTCATCTTTACATGACGGCCACTCCTAGGGAGACATGCAGATATCTTGTGCTGGTGCACTATCATTGCATAAAATGGCTGCCGATTATGTATGGATATTGACTGACTGAAGGAAAAAAAGTTTGTTTTCAGTAGTAGTTGGCTCAGGGCAGGCTTAAAACAATTGTGCACTGCACCCACAAAACACATTTGCTGTAGATCGCTGAGTAAAGAAGCAGTTCTTCATAAGATTTCTCCCTGATCTCTCCCTCACTTACGTTAATCCGAGCAGAGTGACGGGCGGCGCTATGTGACTCCAGCTTAAATAGAGGCTGGGTCACATGCTGCAGTTGGCCAATCACAGCCATGCCAATAGTAGGCATGGCTGTGATGGCCTTTTGGGGCAAGTAGTATGACGCTTGTTGATTGGCTGCTTTGCAGCCTTTCAAAAAGCGCCATAAAAATCGCTGAACCACGAACCCGAACTTTTACGTAACTGTTCGGGTCCGGGTGCTGAAAACCCTAAAGTTTGGTACGAACCCGAACTTTACAGTTCGGGTTCGCTCAACTCTACTACTGGGTGTGCAGGCTTGACCTGTGGCCAGAGCTGGCATAATTTGGCCACCATGTGTTATTGAATTTCACCTATTATCAATTGGGGTTTATTTAAGAGGGGGGATTTAGTTAGCCATGTTTTTAATCCAATTTTATATTTTTTGTTCTTTTAAACATATGTATTTGACATGTATTTGTATTATTCTGCAATAAAATTGATATCCAATGAACATCTAATATACCTCCAGCCACATATTCACTTGATGTTTTTTTGTCCGTTGAATGAATAATTTTTGGGGCCTGTAGTCCACTGGCCTGCAGTAAAATTGATATCCATTGACCGTCTAATATACCTCCAGCCACATAATCGCTTGATGTTTTCTGTTTGGTGAATGCATAATGTTTAAGGCCTGTACTCCAGTGGCCTAAAATGAAATCTTTCTAGGGTCCAGCAGGGCACTTTTTTTTTTCTTCCAATTTCAACACCTTTATTAATATACAACACAAATAGACAAAGGAACTTCAAGCTTAGTGTAATTAATACCACTTTAGCCCTAACCCTCTTTCCCACCCCCACCCCCCCTTTGATGCGTCCGCCCCCCCTCCCCCTACCTCCCCTATAAAGGGCAGAGAAAGAAGGGGAGAAGGAAGAGAAGGGGAAAAAAAAAAAGGTTCCGAAAACAGTTAAATCAACACTTCCAGTCGTCCCATATCTTAATCCATCTCTCTGCTTATAAAGAATCCATTCGTCATTTTTAACCTTATTAACCAGATTTATCCAATTGTTTACTTCTGGAGTAAGGCGTGCAAACAAACTCTGACTAATCAGAACTCGGGCCAATAGTAGTATTCTACCTAACAGGATCTTTTGATGTTTATGGCTACCTAGTGACGAGAAATCATTCAGTAGAAACAATTGTGGCTCAGGAGGAATCCATATTTTTAATTTATGGGTAAGGAAATCATTAATACCATTCCAGTAAGCTCCAAGTTCTGGGCATGCCCAGATCATGTGCAGATAATCCGCACCTACAGTATCACATCGAGGGAATTTGGAGGTATCTCTTAATCCACACTTGTTTAACCAAGTGAGGGTAACATATAATCTGTGATAAATATTGAACTGTATTAAAACATGATTAAAGTTTTGGGATAGTAAGTAGAAGTTAGTAAAAATGCTTCCCCACCCTACCGATTGTATATTTGGACAATCCATCTCCCAGGCCCTTTGTCCTGGCGATTGTGTCTCTCCAAAACGTGACTTAAAGGGAACCTGTCACCGGGATTTTGTTTATAGAGCTGAGGACATGGGTTGCTAGATGGCCGCTAGCACATATCCCCCAACAGTTTGGGAAGAATAACCTCCTTATATTTACTATAGAATTCATATGGGAGTCAGTCTGAACCGGGGGTGGAGTTATCCGAGCAAAGTTTGATTGCCCCTTCAAGCTCTTGAATTGAGAGATCAGCCTCAAGTACCTTCCTTTGAGCCGAGGTAATAGTAGGAAAGATAATAATATCAAGATAGACATCCATCATTTCACCCGTAACCCTACAATCGGCTCTATAAAGTTCTGAGAAGTAGTCCAAGAAAACTTTCTCTATAGAGTTTTGTCTAGTAACTATCCTCCCATTAGCCAGTCTGATATTATCTATGTTTATCTTGGGTTCCTGACTCGAGATAACTCTAGATAAAAGTTTCCCCGGTCGCCCCGATTCTGTGAAATAATTTTGACCCTTAAAGAATAGACTCTGTTGGACCTTCTCCAGCAAAAAATTTGAGTATGATTGTGTGGTCTTCTGCATAGTTTCCCTATTTTCCTCTGTCCTATTTATATAAAAGGATTGTGTAGCTGAGGAAGCTTGTTCTTTTAAATTTTCCTCCTTTTCCCCATACTCCTTTCTCAGGTTGGCGATATTACTAACCATTATTCCCCTCATATAGGCCTTAAAGGTGTCCCATATTACTTGGGATTTTGCTGAAGTATAATTAGCCTCCCAGAATTGGTTAATTTCCTTGTGTATTATGTCATGATTCTTTATTACTGATAACCAATAGGGGTTGAGTCTAAAAGGAGACCTCCCTATTTGTTTAATATGGGTCAGGCAGAGTTCGATAAGTAGGGGGAGATGGTCCAAAATGGACCATTTGTTTTACATATCGCACATATTTTTTATTAATCAGAGCTTGGTCTATTCTAGAGAAAAGATCTACCTAATTTACTAATGCATGAGAAAACCCTTCAGGGCAGGCAGAATAAATTTCCCATTATCGGTGACCAAGGTTTCCAGTTGCAAGGAGACAGACAGCATGTGATTTCTTTGTTGATGACAAGGATCAGTTCCCCCCTGGTGTGACTCCATTCCTCCAGGCTGACCAGAGGAACACTTGCGTCAAAACTCTGTTCTTTGCATAGTTGGTATGCTGGAGGACCACTCTGAACTGTACCTACAGTGGAGGCTCAGGACAAGGTGGAGGATGAGAAGGCAGAGGAGGATATTGGTGCAAAAATCCCA